>NW_023994509.1:290000-312612 GCF_015586225.1 Lucilia sericata
ACAGTATGAAAAAACTGTGGGAAATGCCGATATTACACATACATTAAATGAAGTTAAGGAAGAGGAAGTGATTTGAAAATTAGTGTTATTAATTTTAATCTTATTTGGTACTAGAAATATTTGTATATAGATTCTGGAAATCCGATCTCAAGGTTGGATCGAAGGTTTTCAAGGAACACTTATATTTAATTTATCTTTTACAATAAAAGCGTTTTCCTATTTATGAGCTTAATACTTAAAATATGTGAGTTTTTATACATTTACACAAATGCCCATGTGTACATATATGAAGGTCTTAAAATCCACTTCAAAAGTTGTTTCTACCAAGTATTCAAACTGACCTTAAAAAACTTCTAACCGATTTTTCTTTAATTTATTAAATTATATTTCAAAAAGTGCTCTGCTATCTTTTCAGGTAATTGGTATGTTTTTGGCCTACTACGAACACACGATATCCAACGGTGTAATAGCAGCCTTCGCTATAATCTTTATAGTAGTCCCATGGCTTTTCATACCGGGCTATGCTGTCTATATCATGCGTCAAAGTATGGGTTCATTTAGAACGCGTTTCCAACGTTGCTGCAGACCAAACGATTGGTATCCGGTTGAACAAGAGGAACGTCAACGTTATGAAGAAGCAATGGGTAATACGGATATAACTCATCAACTTAGTGAGATTACCAACAATGTGCTATAATTGTGATTTGGAGATTTCTTTTTTAATAGCTTTATAATTTAACAAAAACTTATATATTTTTATACGTACGAACTTTTTTGTTAATTTTATTTTAATTATAGTTGGAGAGTGTAATTTAATAAATTACAATTTGTGTAAATATTAAAGTAAAACGGCCATTATCGGGCCTGCTGTGTGCTCATTTTCATGGAAAATATGTGTTGGTAAAAACAAATACATACCTCGAAGAAGAATGAAATTATGTCAGATGTTAAGCATTTGAGATACATACATAAATCGGATAACATTAACCTCTTAACTTTGTAATCTGTAATCGAAATCTAAAAATATATTAAAGTTGATAATCGGTAGCAAAGGTTTTGAGATATCTGTGATCAAAAATAAAACTTTTATTCAATGTACATATACTTGTAAAAATAGGCGTGGCAGCTGTTTTTTTTTTTGCAAATTTGTATGTGGCAAGTTTGGTCAAATGTGTGCTAACTGCTACTAAAATAAGAACTCAATATCTCTAAGATTTAATTACTGTCGTACTAAAAGTGCCAAATGTCTCACTGTCGCCTGGCAGTAATTTGTTTTTGAAATAAAACTTCTTGTACTAAAATCAATGACTCATCACATTTTTGGTAACATTTCCTATATCATTTGTCAAAATAATAAAGCTGGGCAACACTGATTCTGCGACATGAAATTTTGTTAGCCAGTTATGTATATTATTTTAGTACCCTACAAGCGTTCTGCATTAATTTGCTTAAGTAAAAGTAATGTTTTTATTTACTCGAATTTAGTCCTAAGTATATAGGCATTAGTAACCGAATTACAAAAAAACACATCAATAGCTTATTTTGCGTGAGTAAATGAACTATTCATTCTAATTTTATAAAAATTGGTTTAATGAGTTTGTATAAAACTATTTCCCGTGTTTATCCTTTTTAGTACTTTTCGTCCCCAGTGAAATAGCACAAAAGTTACCTTCAAAAGACTATCTTTTTTTTTTTTTTTTTTTTTTTTTTGGACGTAGTGATAGTAACCTATCATCTAGTGGCCCCACGACATCTCCAATCCACCCCGGCACCGCGTCAGCATTTCATCAGGGTGGGTGGTTTAAGTTTATTTTCTTCTTTAGTTTTTTTTTCTTTTTCATTCCTACATCCTCCTATTGTAGGAGGTTCGGAACTCTCAAGCATCTTTTCTTGATAACTGCATTAATATAGTTTTCACAATGATTCCACTCTTGCTTCGATTTCAGCATAATTCTTATTATATTATCTGCTGAAATCATCTCACATAACTTAGAGCTTAATGCCCTTCTTTCATTTATCCACTTTGGGCATTCAAATAGTACGTGTTTTGACGTTTCTTCATATGCTCCACATGCCTCACAACTGGCACTGCTTCTCAAATTAAACCTGTATAAATACTGGTTGAAGGCTCCATGGTTTGTCAAGAATTGGGTCATGTAATAACTAACATTTCCATGAGATCTTTCGATCCATTCTTTGATGTTTGGTATCAGATTGTAGGTATATCTTCCCGTTGTCTCATGTGACCATCTTTGCTGCCACATATTCAGCATTCGTGTTCTAGCGTTATTTTTTATCTCCACTTCTCGTTTTCGTTTTTCTGCTTGGTTCATATCGCTGGATTGAATTATGTTTAACTCCTTGTATATTTCATCTTTTTCTATTATTTGAAGGTCGATAGGTAAGAGCCCAGCAATCACCAGAGCTGCTGATGTTGGTACTGTGCGATATGCCGAAATAATTCTTAGCGCGCTGATTCTTTGTGGTTTTTGTAGCTCTCTTACTCTACAGTTTTTGTCCATCACTGTTGCAAATGTTGGGGCTGCATACAGAATTTGTGAATGGACGACACTATTTATTAGTTTTCTTGTGTATGGCTTTGGGCCACCACGGTTTGGCATTATTCTGGCCAGTGATGCTGCGGTTTTTATAGTTTTGTCTCTAACATTAGTGATGTGTTGTTTAAAGCATAACTTGTCATCTAACTGTATACCAAGGTAACATAGGTTACGTTTAAAAACTATATCATTTTCTTGCAGCCTGATCCTCGGGGTAACGAAACTCCTCCTTACTGTAACAAGTATAGCTTCTGTCTTTGTTGCTGCTAACTGTAGTCCGGCTTTTGTCAACCACGTATTACACCGGTTTAGACTATCATTCGTGACTATTTCTATGAGTTCAGCCGTAGGCTGTGATACGACCAATGCAATATCATCTGCATATCCTATAAGTTTGGCGACATTTTGTAATTTCATATTTAACAGGCCGTCATACATGGCATTCCACAAGAAAGGGCCCAGTACTGACCCCTGTGGAACACCGGCTGTTATTTGGTAGGTTTTTTGTCCATCATCTGTATCATACAGTAGGATTCTGTTATCCAAGTAGTCCGCTATAATTGTGTGCATATAATCATGCACCCCTTTGTGTTTGAGAGCTTCTAATATCACTCTCCATTTGGCCGTGTTAAAGGCATTTTTAACATCTAAGGTTATTATAGCACAGAAACCTTTTGCGAATTTAGATTCCATCGCTGTTTTTACAACGTCATTAATGGCATCAACAGTACATCTTCCCTTTCTGAAGCCATACTGATTACGTGATAAGCCGCCAAGTTCATCTATACGTTTTGTAAGTCTGTTGAGTATTAAGCTCTCAAATAGTTTTCCTAGTGAATCAAGCATGCATAAAGGTCTGTATGAGCTTGGTTCGTTTAATGCTTTGTCTCCTTTTCGCAGGAGAACAAGTTTCTGTATTTTCCACTTCGCGGGGAATTTTCCTGTTGCTAGGCATAAGTTAAACGTGCGTAGTAACAAATCAGGCCAGGTTTCGCTTACTAATTTTAAAACTATATTTGGAATGCCATCTGGCCCGGGACATTTCCCAACTTTTAGCTTTTTTGCTGCTATTTTTAGTTCCTCTTCACTTAGAGGGTAGAAACCATTTGGTTGTTGTAATGCTTCTTCTCTACTCTTCTTGTCTTTGTCAAGTGGGAAGAGTGTTTCGACTATTTTATTTGCCCACTCTGGTTCTTTGATTCCAGGTATAGGTTTTATGACACCTAGTGTTTTTCTGACTATCTGATAGGGTTTACCCCAGGGATCTGAATCAATTTCATTACAGAGTTCTAGCCAGCATCTTCTTTTGCTCTTTTTAATGGCTTTTCTCAACACTTTACGACATCTTCTGTATTCTAATTTAAGAGTGAGATCGTCATGGTTTCTCGTAGTTTCTCTGCGTGCTATTAAACACCTTCTCCTTAGCTCTCGCACTTCATCGTTCCACCAGTACACGGACGGTTTGCTTCGGTATGGTTGGACTCTCGTCATTCCTACATTACAAGCCTTTGTTATTATATCAGTCAGTGATTTTACGGCACACTGAACATTGTCTTCTATTGGGGTTCTTAAATTTCTCGCTTTTATTCTAAGTATATAGTCAACTAATTTATCCTCTTTAAGTTTCCTAACATTCCACTTAGGAAGACTTATATCGTTTTGTGCTAAAGCAGAATTATCGTCAATGCAAAATGTAATGTATTGGTGGTCACTTAGTGTAAAATCTTCAAGTACCATCCAATTCATGTTGTCATTATAAAAATTGGTTGTTCCAAATGTAATGTCAATTATACTTCCTCCCGGAGGTCTCCTAAAAGTATATTTTTGACCTTCGTTGAATACAGTAAGACCGAGACTGCCAATCATCTCGCTCACTGTTGCACCCCTATTGTCTAGTATATTACAGCTCCATTCAGGGGATTTACTATTGAAATCTCCTCCAATCTATATCGTCTTCTGCTGCCTTCTGCATCATAAGATCTTGTGCTTCTCTTCCTCGACCAAGGTTTATCTGAAGAAACTTTCTAGTCATTTCGTTGGTTTTCTCTTCTATTGTTTATGCAGAACATACTGCCTATGTAGTGTTTTGTATTCTTTAAACCCTCTTCTTGGCATATGATGCACCTCATTTCTTCTTTACAGTCTTTAAATTTGTGACCGGAATTGCAGCATTTTCTGCAGATATTTGTTCTATCTACACCATTGCAAGACTTTGCCATATGACCTTGATCTAGGCATTTGAAGCATTGTATAGCTTTATCCTTTTTTCTCACTCTGCACATCACCCATCCTATTCGAATTTTGTTGTTTCTTAAAAGGATAGCGGCAGCATCCTCCTGGATTTGAACCAAGGCTTGCTTGGTCTTTCCGAAGGATTCTCTAACATTGAGGATTTTAATATCAGTGAGCACCATGTCTGTCACAGTTTTGAGTGCACTTATAATATCCTCCTGCTCTGTTGATTCGTCCATGTCTCTTATGTCGACTATGCAGTTCTTTTTAACCGTTTTAATTGTGACATTGTTTCCCAATGTGTTTCCAATAGCACGCGTTAATTTTTCTGCCTGTCCCTCGCCTTTGTTGAATTTAATTAGGATATCGCCATTTATTGTTCTTCTCATTGTTTTTATATCTACACCGATTTTACTGGGGTCAATATTCTTCTTCATTTCTTTCAGCACATCAGCGTAAGTAGCATCAGTATTTGCCTTTATTGTCAATGCTTCTCCTTGGTCAAACCTTATCTTCGTTTTGGTTTTTTCTTTCTTCCTTTTCTCCTTCCGATGCTTCACAGTTTTCCAGCCGTTTTCTTCACTGTTTTTGTAGGCCTTTTCTTTCTCGTTTTTATAAGCTTCTTCTTTCTCGACAACTTGAGGTTGTGTTGATCTCGGAGTCTCCATAGCTATACGTTTTTTAGGCTGCTTTTCGCTATCAGGTGATTTTGACATCGATCCCCTGTTCCTTTTTCCTTCTTGGCGTGCACATGGAACCTCATCTGTGTTGGCCGGTATCGCTTTTATTTGCGGTTGAATTTTCGCTTGTTGAATAGCCGATTTTAAAGTTTTAAAAAGTTTCAAAAGACTATCTATCTATCTACCTATCTATCTATCTATCTATCTATCTATCTATCTATCTATCTATCTATCTATCTATCTATCTATCTATCTATCTATCTATCTATCTATCTATCTATCTATCTATCTATCTATCTATCTATCTATCTATCTATCTATCTATCTATCTATCTATCTATCTATCTATCTATCTATCTATCTATCTATCTATCTATCTATCTATCTATCTATCTATCTATCTATCTATCTATCTATCTATCTATCTATCTATCTATCTATCTATCTATCTATCTATCTATCTATCTATCTATCTATCTATCTATCTATCTATCTATCTATCTATCTATCTATCTATCTATCTATCTATCTATCTATCTATCTATTCTATCTATCTATCTATCTATCTATCTATCTATCTATCTATCTATCTATCTATCTATCTATCTATCTATCTATCTATCTATCTATCTATCTATCGATCTATCTAGCTATCTATCGATCTATCTATCGATCTATCTATCTATCTATCTATCTATCTATCTATCTATCTATCTATCTATCTATCTATCTATCTATCTATCTATCTATCTATCTATCTATCTATCTATCTATCTATCTATCTATCTATCTATCTATCTATCTATCGATCTATCTATCTATCTATCTATCTATCTATCTATCTATCTATCTATCTATCTACTATCTATCTATCTATCTATCTATCTATCTATCTATCTATCTATCTATCTATCTATCTATCTATCTATCTTCTATCTATCTATCTATCTATCTATCTATCTATCTATCTACGATCTATCTATCTATCTATCTATCTATACTATCTATCTATCTTTATCTATCTATCTATCTATCTATCTATCTATCTATTCTATCTATCTATCTATCTATCTCTATCTATCTATCTATCTATCTATCTATCTATCTATCTATCTATCTATCTATCTATCTATCTATCTATCTATCTATCTCTCTATCTATCTATCTATCTATCATCTATCTATCTATCTATCTATCTAACTAACTAACTATACTATTAAGAGCTTTATAGTCGCTTAATTTTTCAGTATTGGCCACATGCACCATTTTCATTTTCCCCTCTTCTTTTCAAAATGGGTTCAAATCGAATGTGGACAAGGAAATTATTAAACATTATAATTTAATATATATTCGGCCATAACCGACTTCCTTTTATTATTCAATTTTAAATTGCAAAAAAGTGCTTGCTGGGTAATGCAATAAACTGAAATACATTCTTGTTAATTTTAAATGCAGACGGCATCCCTATTTGAAACAGTTGATAAAAACACAGGATGACGTCCTCACACTAAATTTGTCACGCAATTTGTATTTTATTTACAAGTAAAAAGGATAACAATAAATAAATAAAAATAATTATATTAACTGGAATATATTAAAAAATTTATTAAAATTTTTACAGATTTTGGATGTAGTGTGTATAGTGTTAAAACTTGTTGGACAAATTCATCGTTTTAACTAATATGAAAGAATTGTTTAAAAAACAAGTATATAATTTAAATATTAAATTTTTTGAAAAACTTAAAAAAATATATAATAAATAAATAAAAATAAAATGAAGTTTTTTTTAGAGAAAAAAAAATCAATATTAAATAATAAATAAAATAGTTTGAATCCTCAAGCAAGTATACAAAATACTGGCGCCTATTTGACGCCATATTGCAATAATATAATGCTGCACAGTGGCATATAAAATAAAAATAAAGAGAAATTAATCGGTAACTTCTAAACGGTTATATCGATTTGAATAATATTTCACATTTGTCGAGTTAAAGTAGGAAACCTCGGGAAGTTTAAACGATACCATTTCATCGCTTGTGTCCTACTTTGGCGATCATCGGTCGCGGCCCTGGTATGCTCATGAGGTCCAAATTCAAAACTCTATCAACTTCTTCTTTAAGTGTTTTATTCAAATTAGGCTAACAGATTAGAAGTAACAGATCTATTTCCCTCTACTTTTTTCTATAACAATAAATGATTTCTTTCTTTTCTGGTCCAGAAAAAATTACTACCAGGCCGTTAACTTTTCGTCGAAAAAATTAGGGAAATGTTAGAAATATTTATAGTAGCAGGTTTAGGAATCGAATATATTCGCATACTATATTATTTTGCCTTTGTTTTTCCCATTTCACTTTGTGCTATTTCTAAACAATTACAACTTAATTACAATTGCAACCACAAACACTAGCGACAGTTTTAAGTTATTTTGATTTTGCGCACTAGAGACTGTGAAAAAAGTGCAATTTCTCTCTTTGTTTTTTTACGTATTTTGTAATTATTAGTATTCGCTCTAACAAATATTACAATTTGCTTATAAATATTTTTCAAATATCTAGTACCTTTCAGTTAGCTGAATTATTTGTTATTGATAAGTATTTAATTATTCACAACGCTTTACTATAAAAATAAAAAAACTTTTCGGAAAAAAGTGATCTAAAACTACATTTTAAAGAAATGAATTTAATAATATTTTAACAAATAAATATACTCAATATCGTGGTACTTATCTCGATTGTTGTTGTACCAAAGAAAGCACGATTTTATTATTCAATGTTGTATAAACGAACTAAAAAGTAAGAGTTTTAGTGCTGAAACTTTTATGGTCATCATCAAAGCCTGTGGGTGTACTGAATACAAGGTGATATCATTAGCCCAATTGATCATAGTTTACAAGTTTTTATACCCTACACCACTATAGTGGCTAATGTTTGTAATGCAGAAAAATATTGGTCCTACACGTAACTTAAAGTAAAAAAGTCGTTAAGGACTTAAAATAGAAAATAATTTAAAAGTAAAAAATTTTATTTCGTAGAATCTTGTAACTAGCTAACTAACTAACTAATTAATTAACTAACTAACTAACTAACTAACTAACTAACTAACTAACTAACTAACTAACTAACTAACTAACTAACTAACTAACTAACTAACTAACTAACTAACTAACTAACTAACTAACTAACTAACTAACTAACTAACTAACTAACTAACTAACTAACTAACTAACTAACTAACTAACTAACTAACTAACTAACTAACTAACTAACTAACTAACTAACTAACTAACTAACTAACTAACTAACTAACTAACTAACTAACTAACTAACTAACTAACTAACTAACTAACTAACTACTAACTAACTAACTAACTAACTAACTAACTAACTAACTAACTAACTAACTAACTAACTAACTAACTAACTAACTAACTAACTAACTAACTAACTAACTAACTAACTAACTAACTAACTAACTAACTAACTAACTAACTAACTAACTAACTAACTAACTAACTAACTAACTAACTAACTAACTAACTAACTAACTAACTAACTAACTAACTAACTAACTACTAACTAACTAACTAACTAACTAACTAACTAACTAACTACTAACTAACTAACTAACTAACTAACTAACTAACTAACTAACTAACTAACTAACTAACTAACTACTAACTAACTAACTAACTAACTAACTAACTAACTAACTAACTAACTAACTAACTAACTAACTATCTAACTACTAACGAACTAGCTAACTTCAGATTTGGAGTTCTTAGGTCATAACTGTTTCAAATATACTACTATCCAAAAATCGGCACAACTAAGTTATATATTTATAAGCCGAAATGTGCATTTCTGAAAATCGCTTTAATACTCGATATATGAGAATAAAATTTGGCATAAATATACAAATCCTGTTGGTAAGAAGGCAAAATATCGATTCAAAAAGACTATGAATTTCGGAACTCATCCGAAATTCACAAATTAGCAATTCAAGTGATTATAAGCCTACTTGTAGATTCAAACATCTGAGAGAAACGAAACTCAATTTGTTTAATTTCGAAAATGTTGCATGATCATGGCCAACCTAGTCGCTTTATACCCGATACTAAGCGTGGTCATTGGGCCAATCCGAATGATTTTATCTATGCCGGCTTAGGTTTGGCATTTCGTTTTGATGTCTTTTCATTGTCAAGAATCTATTTGATAGATGCGAATGGTAAGTCTGGATTTTTTATATCATTAAAATTTTAATAACATTTCATATTTATCTTCTAATTCTTTTCCAGTTATTTACTTTATGCCCGAATGTTTACTGGGTTTATTTTTCTATATAGTACCATTTATTGTATTGCAATCATTTTTGGGTCAATTTTCTAGTAGTGGTTATATCTCAGCATTTCGTTTAACACCTCTCTATAAGGGTTTGTTAAATTTCATTCGAAAAAGTAGCTATTTTTAAACAAAATCGTTTTAAAACTTTTCATTTCAGGCATTGGCTATGTTGCGCTGATGTTAAACATTTGTGTACTTTCTTTTTATAGTATTTTTGCCATGATAGCTCTAGTCTATATGTTTTCCTCTATGCAGCCAACATTACCCTGGAATTATGAAAATTACGAAAAATGGTCGATGAATTTTACTAAACAAGAGAAGATAAATGTAAGAACAAATATTTTTAGCACAAATATTATCGTTAATTTTAAATAATTATGTTTGAAATATATTAATTTTTTAGCTTTGCAATTTATATGTACCAGACGACAATGATGCTCACTATTCGGATAAAATAATCGCTGGTAATAATTACATACCCTCAGCTTTGTATTTCAAGTAAGTTAATGTTAAGTTTTTTACATTTAATTCAAAATGATAATAACCCAGCAAAAACTTTAACACGCTAATTATATAGGAACGAGTGCTTACCACTCTCGCTTACAAGTAGGGAGCTAGATAAGTTTTAGTACTACTTATAGTTAGATGTAACTTTAATCTTTTAAATTTCTTTAATTTTAATTTACTACAAGAGTTTTAATAAAGACCTTTGGTTAATGCTAACTACCAATTTAAAGTTAATTTTTAATGATGATAAATAATAAAATTTAAATAATTTGTTTATTGTTTTTTTACAGAACCTTTTTCGAAAATACTTACGGTTTTGTTGATTTTTCCATGTCATGGCAATTGGTATTATGTGACATTATAGTTTGGACTCTGGTCATATTGTTCTTTTATAAATTCTTCAATACTGAAAGGGTAAGTTAAATCTTAATTCAAAACAGTAGTTTAAACCGTACAAACACAATAAAAAAACAATTAAAATTTTCTCTAATATGGAACAAAAGAAATAAATTGCCTTTAATACCTCTAAGTTCCAGTAATTCTAGTAATACGAACAGAGTATGAACTACAACCACCCCGTATCATATACACTTGACATCAACCTATTTTCAACGCCTAATCCCACAGTCACTCCTCAGCGGAGTATCTATTGTCTCGGCAACAACAATGAACTTATTCAGAAATATAGATTTCACCATGCACCGCTCTCTTAATCATTATAAGGCTCCCTGTTTCAACCCCAGGCCAAATCATTTCAATGAAATTCCGAAAATAAAGTTAACATCATCAGTTTTTATTTTCCCGACAGACTAACGGTATTGGTTTTCCCCGGAAAATTATCAAGGTTACATGCCCAGGAAGTGGTATCATTCACCATAGGGGCATATATGCCAACTCAGAATATCCTTTAAACCGAATAATCGATTATTAACTTTTTTATACCCCACACCAATATAGTGAGGAGAGTATTATGCGTTTGTGCTGATGTTTGTAAAGCATACCAATCGAGTCAGAATTCTGTGTCGATTTAGATATGTCCGTCTGTGTGTCCATATGAAGCTTGTGCGCACGCTACAGGTTCAATTTGATGAAAATACTCTTCACATACGCACATACTCTTCTTTTAATGCAAGAAAAAAACTTATTAGTTAGTCAGTTAGTTAGTTAGTTAGTTAGTAAGTTAGTTAGTTAGTTAGTTAGTTAGTTAGTTAGTTAGTTAGTTAGTTAGTTAGTTAGTTAGTTAGTTAGTTAGTTAGTTAGTTAGTTAGTTAGTTAGTTAGTTAGTTAGTTAGTTAGTTAGTTAGTTAGTTAGTTAGTTAGTTAGTTAGTTAGTTAGTTAAAATGTTTAGTTTAGTTAGTTAATTTGAAAGGAGGAAGTATATACATCAAATCCGAAGAAATACACCTAGACTAACCACTAACCTACCGGAGGCCATAAAGCTTATTGGAATTAGTTAAAATCTGTCCATTAATTCGCCTAGCCCCCATACATCGGTACCCCCCGAATAGGGCCTTTGAGCTCATAATTATATTAAATGTTCTAGAATCTCATCAAAAATCTCCAAAAATTAGTTTTAAATGACACTGCCGATTTTCGTAATGATCGGGCTTCATTGACCCTACCCCCCAAATTTCCCTTCAGAAAATGACTTGATGGTCAAATATCACATATAAACACTAATGTCACGATGAAATTCTGTATAAATAACATTAATGTGGACATAAGTCCCTCTACCAAAATTTTTAGTGGTAGGCCCATATATAGCCTTGCACCCCTTTGAAAAAATCTATTTTTTTCAAAAGATTGTGAAAATATTTCGGAATTACGGTAAAAAACAAACTAAATGATTTATTTTAAAAAAAAAATACTCCACATTTATAACATTTTCTCTCGTGTAGGATATCATTTGGCCATGCCCGACAATACATTCTTACTTGTAATTTTATATGTGATCGAAGACAGACGCGATTAACTGCATTTTCAAGCTGTAAAAATATGTATTGAAGTATCGCGTAAAACCTTTTTAAGAATCTAATTTGGGAATACCTCTCTCAATCGATGAATATTAGTATAGTATTTGGAACGGCCCTACTCGACCCCATTATAATTTGTGTTAAAAAAATATCTAAATTTTTTTAATGGACCTAAAATATTACCTAATTTTAAGCTGATCTTAACATTATTTTCGCTTTTAATGGAAATTGTTGTAATTTTTTGGTTATAAAGAAAAATATTTTAAAAATTGGTTAGCAATTGTTTTGGTCTATTTCTGACTTTTTTTAGAATTTATATGACCCTTATATGCATTTAAGGTCGTTTTACTAATCTGAAATACTCTAACAAAAACTTTAATTATGTTTTCCACGATCAGATCAAAATTGAGGGAACTGGGGACCTTTTCAAAAATTATATTACTGATATAAGATCATATTCATAAAAAATATATCAGATGTATGAAAGATTTAATAATATGTAATTTATTATTCTTTTACAGTTTGGTGCTATTATACGTTACACCATCTGGATATTGCTCGCACTTCTTTCGGTGTTATTAATACGCTTTAGCTTTTTACCCGGTTCTGGAAAAGTATATTATAGTGTTTTCGTACCCTCTTGGGTAAATTTTACAAATAGTCTTATATCTATGCCAATTTATAGTATATATTCTTTTGGACCCGGTTGGGGTCTTTTCATAACATTGGCTAGTTTTAATAAATTTAAAACGAATGTTATGCAAAAGAGTTGGTTAATTGGACTCGGACAATTGGCAATAGTTATTGGTTTGAATTTGTTGGCTAATTTAATAAAACAATACTTTAAAGGTAAGTTTTAGAAATGTTAAATATTTTTATACGTATTAGAAATAACTAAAATTTACATTTAAAGAAGTAACAGGTGATAAGTACTATACGGAAGTGGCACATGTTTGGATACCATATTTATCCGCAGGTAGTGCCATGACCGATATGGCATGGGCCAATTTATGGTCAATATTATATTATTTTATGCTGTTTTTATCTGCCATGCTAACAATCGTAAGAAACCTTTCACAAGTTCTTTCTCAAAAACCTGTTTCAGAAGATATGTATTTTCTTTTAAACCCCCTTTTTCTAGATCATGGAATTGTATACAATTTTGACTACAGTTTTCGATGAATTTGCTGCTTTGAGAAAGTGCAAAGTATTAATGGGAACATGCCTCATAGCCGCCACAGCACCGATTTCTCTATATTTCACTTCATATGTATGTATAATATATTAATCGGAGAATCTTGTTTAATACCTCCATACCTTCTAATAGATTGGCTTTCGAAATTTTGTTGCTATTTTAATCGATACATATTTTACACATACCATCCTTAATTTATTGTTAATACTGATTGTACTATGGATTTATGGACGTGAACGTCTTCAGCGTGATATGAAGTTTATGACAAATTCACATTTTTCCACGTGGCAAATTAATGCTCTCCGATTTGTAGTACCATTGGCTTTGTTGATTATTCTGGTAAGCTCTAAAATTAATACAAGTGCCAAAGTTTCTATTTTATCAATGTTTTTTTTTTTCAGATATATTTCTTTTTCGAGGCCTGCGTTACCCACTATTTATCAAATCAGTTTATTGCAATTTTCGCCTTAATCTTTATTATTATTCCAATAGTTTTAATACCGATCTATGCCGTTTATTATGTGTGTCAAAGTGATGTTGGTAGATCAAATAATTGGTATCCCGTTGAACTAGAGGACCGTGAACGTTATGAAGATGTTGTAATTTCTAATGATAGTATAATTCTTGAACAAAAAGATATTACCGACTATAATACATCGCCAATATAAAAAAATTTATCCAATAAAAATATTTAAGAATTTGCTTGTCAATTTATATTCCCAGCAAAAAATTACATTGAAAATTAAAAAGCTAAAAAATTACTTCATTATTTATTCATCAGCATTTTAACTAATTATTTTAACACGTTGATGACATTGTAGGCAAGTATATACCACGCTCGCTTACAAATCACTACTTCAATAAGTACTTACAACACTAAAAACATAATATTTTCGTTTATGTCATATGACATAACAACGAATATTTTCAGAAGAGTAACTCAAACACCATTTTTGTGAGTCGGTCTAACATACATATATGTAAATGTAAAAGTAGTGTATTTATACCCTACACCACTTTATTGGGTTTGTGCTGATGTTCGTTACACATAAAAATATTCGTCCTATACCCACCTTAAAGTATACCAAATGGCTTAGAATCATTTTATGGGTCGATTAAGCTACGTCCGTCTGATATCGGGCCTAATTTGACCCAAGCTCCCATACAATGTCCCCTTCAGAAAATGACTTGAATGTCAAAAATTCACATAATATCGCGATGAAATCCAACACAAAATAAATATTATATAAATATAAATCTATATATACAAAATTTTATCGAGATCGTTTCATATTTGGCCCAAGCCCCCATATAAACTCTCTTTCAGAAAATTAGTTTTTCGTCCATAAATTGCTTAAATGTATCGAAAACAAGGTTTTATTGAAGATAAATACTTTATTATGTAAAATAAATCACATTTATATTCATAACTAGTGTAGAGTATCACATGGTCGGCCACGCCCGACAATACTTTCTTACTTGTTTTCTTATATCGTCATTAGTATTCATACGGCATAGCGGAATTATTTTTAAAAATATTTTTTTCATTTCTGCTCATCAGTCGTTCGTCGATGCCTCAACTAATTAGAACCAAATAGGCTAAAAAGAAAAAAAAATAATAAAAAAGAAACAAATAATTAAAAAATAATTTATATCCATAATATTTAATTTGGTGTCATTGAATAGGATGTTGTTTTCTAAAAACTTAGAAAAAAAACTAAAATCGTGAAAAATAAATTTCTTCACTCAAAAATGCTATACGAAAGTGGCTGTAGTCCATTCAAACCCGATACTAATCGTGGTTATTGGGTTAATCCAAATGATTTTATTTATGCTGGTCTGGGTTTGGCCTTTCGATTGGATATGTTTTCACTGCCTTGGTTCTATATATTGGATTCAAATAGTAAGTTAATGGTAAATTAAATAATATATTATCCCCAGACTTGTACTTACATAACCATTTACTTTCCATACCGTCTGCATTACTTTTAAATACTCTTATAATGACTTACACATAATCAAATAAGTAAGTACTTTATTTTGAGTCTAACTAAGCAATGGTGTTGCGAGTATGACAGCGGACTAACGAACAAGACGTCCACGTTTTTATTCTGTGTGATCAATTTTTAACTACTTATTTGTAAGTACTTATTTATATAGTTATTTGTAAGCAAACGTGGTAAGTACTTGCCTCCAATGTCAAAATAATGAGTTAAAATGCTAATGAAGCAGTAGTGAAAAACGAACTTTTTACCTTTCTAACTCATTTCGTTTCATTATAAGCTTATGCTGGGGAATCATTTAAATATTCTGAATATTTTATATCAACAATTTCTTCCGAAAAAAATAATTATTCAATTTCTAATTTGTATTGACCATAGAAAAGGTATACATACATAGAAAAATAAATAGAACTGAAACTGAGAATAAGAAATATTACTCTCTCACATGTACAGGTTCTGTGTGAATTTAATACAATTGTATGAGTATTTTTATTTTTGTTTACATAAATAACAAAAATATGAAAGTACAAAATGTATCCGAATACATTATACCCTACCACATTGCGAGTAAGTAGCAATAAGTTATTTAGTATTTTTTAATGTAGAAGTTATATTCAAGAGATTGATGTTTGCTTAATTAATGAATGTACTACTCATTATAACAATATATAGTCAAAATTTCGTATATATAAAATTTGTTGAGTCGAATTTTATAAATACCCTATTCTTGTATAGCATGTACCGCTTACAAAAAAGTTCAATAGGCTAATTTATGGGCGGATTACATGATTACATCGACGCAGGTGTTACAAACCTTAAGACGTAAACAAAATACCGTTCCCATTAGTGTGGTGTAGGGTGTATTTTGACTGCATTTGGGCTGCTTCGAAATTAACAATAATCGTTCATATCAAGCGTTAATTTTAGCATTAGCACAATTCCTTTGGCAAAATAGCCCCTGCTGCTGCAATAAACACTGCTAAAAGTTATGTTTTCCCATAAAATTATTGAAAACATTTTCAGAAAAAAAACAAATTTTTCAATCGTTTTTATTTTTTAATATTATTTTCAAGTGTCAATATTGACTCAACCCAGCAACCACAAAGAGTTTATTTAAAATTAAAAATAATTTTTAATGAAGATCTTTCTTACATTGGTCAACTGATATTGAATAAAAATGGCTAATTCAAACCATTATTTCATAAAATATCGAAATATAATATCAAACAAAAATATAAAAACTTTTTAAACGAAAGAGTTTGTGTTTGTTGGGTTACATATTTTTCAACTAATACATTCTCACGACTTAGGTTTTTGACAGCAGACTTAGGTTTTGTCATACTCAGTTTCAGTTCTATGTATACATAGAAGTTTTTGACAGCAGACTTAGGTTTTGTCATACTCAGTTTCAGTTCTATGTATACATAGAAAAGGTATACATAGAACTGAAACTGAGTATGACAAAACCTAAGTCTGCTGTCAAAAACCTAAGTCGTGAGAATGTATTAGTTGAAAAATATGTAACCCAACAAACACAAACTCTTTCGTTTAAAAAGTTTTTATATTTTTGTTTGATATTATATTTCGATATTTTATGAAATAATGGTTTGAATTAGCCATTTTTATTCAATATCAGTTGACCAATGTAAGAAAGATCTTCATTAAAAATTATTTTTAATTTTAAATAAACTCTTTGTGGTTGCTGGGTTGAGTCAATATTGACACTTGAAAATAATATTAAAAAAATAAAAACGATTGAAAAATTTGTTTTTTTTCTGAAAATGTTTTCAATAATTTTATGGGAAAACATAACTTTTAGCAGTGTTTATTGCAGCAGCAGGGGCTATTTTGCCAAAGGAATTGTGCTAATGCTAAAATTAACGCTTGATATGAACGATTATTGTTAATTTCAAAGCAGCCCAAATGCAGTCAAAATACACCCTACACCACACTAATGGGAACGGTATTTTGTTTACGTCTTAAAGTTTGTAACACCTGCGTCGATGTAATGATGTAATCCGCCCATAAATAAGCCTATTGAACTTTTTTGTAAGCGGTACATGCTATACAAGAATAGGGTATTTATAAAATTCGACTCAACAAATTTTATATATACGAAATTTTGACTATATATTGTTATAATGAGTAGTACATTCATTAATTAAGCAAACATCAATCTCTTGAATATAACTTCTACATTAAAAAATACTAAATAACTTATTGCTACTTACTCGCAATGTGGTAGGGTATGATGTATTCGGATACATTTTGTACTTTCATATTTTTGTTATTTTATGTAAACAGAAATAAAAATACTCATACAATTGTATTAAATTCACACAGAACCTGTACATGTGAGAGAGTAATATTTCTTATTCTCAGTTTCAGTTCTATTTATTTTTCTATGGTATTGACGCTATTTAATTTAAATATGTACATACATATGTATGTACATAAGAAGTACATGCCTAAAAATATTAATTAATATGGACTCATAACAGAGTCTGATTGTTTGATTTGTTTTTGTATGACTTCATCAGTATTAAATATACATACTTATGTACCCAGCAATAATTTACATTAAAAAGTAATTAGTTAAAAGCTTTTCACTACTTCTTCATTAACATTTTAAATCTTTTTTATATCCACCGTCAAAAAGGATGGTTTGTAACACATCAAAATATTGGTCATAGACCCACAAAAGTAATATATCCTGGGTGCTTTTTATACCCACCATCAAAAATTCTAAGACGATCTAGCCATGTCCGTCCGTCTGTCTGTTGAAATCACGATAGGGCCTACGCGGGAGGAGCTAGACAGTTGAAATTTTACATAAATATTCTCTATTGCTAACGTTTGTTTGGTATTGAAAATGAGCAATATCTGTCCACGTTTTCGGATAGCCACCATACAAGTGGACCTCCAAAACTGTTTTATAAGTACGAGTATAGCTATGAAATTCGACATAAATAAGTTTCATATGAGATAAAATCTTTCTACCAACTTTTATGTGGATCGGTCCATAATTGACCCTATCCCCCATATAAGGTCCCCTTCAGAAAATGACTTTAACACTCATTACTGGCCTAAACATTCGAGTATAGCGATGAAATACATAAGTAAGTTTCTTACGGACCAAAACCTCTCTATTTACTTTTTTTAAGGATCGGCCCATAAATGACCCTACCCCCCATATAAGGTCCCTGTCTGAAAATTACTTTGATGCTCATTAATGGCTTAAAATATGAATATAGTGACGAAATTCAACACACATAAGTTTTATGCGAGCCAAAATCTCTCTACCAAATTTAGTGAGGATCGGTTCATCATTGACCCTACCGCCCATACAAGGTCCCCTTCAGAAAATGAATTTAGCGCTCATTACTGGCATAAAAGTACGAATATAGCAATAAAATTTACACAATTAAGTTCCTCGCGAGCCAAAATCTCTCTAAAACTTTTGTGTGGATCGGTCCATAATTGACCCTACCTCACATACATATGAGGTTCCCTTCAGAATATGGCTTTAACCCTCATTACTGGCTTAAAAATACGGGCAAGGCCAATGTAATGCGACAACACGTTAGTTTCTTATAAGCTAATCCTTTCTACAAATTTGTTTAGGATGGGCCTAAAAATAACCCTACCCCCATATAAGGCCCCCCTCTGAAAATGACTGAATGAAACTAAATTTGACACACATAAGTTTTATGGGATCCAAAATATCTCTACCAAATTTAGTGAGGATCGGTCCATAATTCACATAAAAGGTCCCCTTCAGAAAATGACTTTAACGCTCATTACTGTTACACAAGTAAGTTCTTCGCGAGCCAAAGTCTCTCTAACAAATTGTAGGTGGATCGATCGATAATTGACCCTACCCCCATATAAGGTCCCCTTCAGATAATTACTTAAGCGATCATTGCTGGCTTAAAAATACGAGTTATGAAATACGGTTATGGAATTCGACATAAGAAAATTTTATACGAACATGCGGAATGTGGCGGTAATTCTCCCTACCCCGCATATAAGCCCCTTTAGAAAATTACATTAACGCTAATTACTGGCATAAAAATGCGAGTACATCCATGATATTCAATGTAAACAAGTTGTATATGAACAAAAATCGGTCTACAAAAAGTTATGAGGATAGATCAATAATTGACCATACCCCTTATATAAGGTCCTCTTTAGATTAGGATTCAGAAAATCGACTCAAAAAATGTATACTTAGGGCACTGGCACACGTTCAATATATATTGATCAATATGAATCACGACCCATTTTAATAGTTTGATGAATACCTCGGTATGCTACACGTTCAATATTTATCGCGTCAGTATTTTCATTATTTCGTGCTACACGGGTCGTACGATGATAACAAGAATGCTGCGAAAACTCCAAATTCATACAAATTTAGAAAAAATTTATTATCTTTTATATTTTTTATTAACATTAAAAAAAATATTTAACTTTGTTTTTTTTATTTTATTTATTTTTCCGAATTTTACAAATGTATCGTGATTGATATCACAAAACATGCTACACGTCCAATATTTATCACGTGATCCATTATAAATATTGATACAAATTTTGGATTTCAGAAAATTGGGGTTTTCTGTGATATGGAACACGATCCGTCAATATTACATGCTACACGTTCAATACATATCACAATACAGCAAATATCACGATATATATTGAACGTGTGACACTGCCCTTAGAAACATAATTCTTCATTCCGAATTTAATGAGGACTGTTCTATAATTAACCCTAGCCCCTATAAAAGGTTCCCTTCAGAAAGGAGTTTTGGTTATTAAAATACGAATTTTCCTTATTTAAAACTAGTATAGCTATGAAATTTGACATAAATGAGTTCTATACAAAACAAAATCTATGTATGTACAAAATTTTTTGAGTATCGGTTCATAATTGACGCATATAAGGTCCTCTTTAGAAAATTACTCTTACCATCACGGTTTAAAAATTTAACAAAAATATTTTGTTTTTAACAATTAATATTTTGTTAGTTCAAAAGAGCTTGGTCCATAATTGACTTAAGCCATATTCCAAATATCACGTTGATGTTTTTAGGGGAGCATTCCTTTTAGGGCATACGGTTTGATGGTGGGTATATGAGATTCGGCATTGCCGAATATAACACTCTCACTTGTTTTAACATGGTGTTGACATTGAAGGTAAGTACTTACTACGCTCGCTTTCTAATAACTACTTAAATAAGTACTTACAAATAAGGAGTTATTTTTTAATAAAAAATTGGTACTTTTGAAATCTTTTATAATATTGAATCTAGGAATATAAAATTAAACACTTTTTGAAAATTTTCCTGCAATATTAAAACTAGAAACATAAAATCAGACATAGAGAATCCTGATGGAATGAAAATCTATAAGAGTTAACGCCAACCATTGCTAGTTCGACAATTTTTTTAAAACGTTATTTTGGATTTTAATGAAGCCTATTAACATATTTGAACATTCTAGCTCTAATAGTTTTCAAAACATATGCATTTTTTTATTTAATTCATATGGGTGGCGCCAAGCCCCCTTTCAGATATATTAATTTAATTTATATGAGAGTTTTAAGTCCTCCTAATGAAAGTACGCCAATTTTTTACAAAATTTTCGAATTTAATTCATATGGTGCCACGCCCCTCTTCCTAGTCTGCCAATTTATTAGCCAAATTTTCACATGGACATTAATGTTAAAGTTGTTAGTACAAAATTTTAGGAGTTTAGCTCCAATAGTTTTTCAGGTATACGAAATATTGTATTTAATTCATATGACAAGACACAACCCCAAGGGACGTCAGTTCATTTTACCACCAAATTTTGACATGGATGTTAAAGTTCTTTCTGCTAAATTTGAAGATATTAGCTGCAATATTTCCCATATAAAAAAATGTTAGGTAGAAGGAGGTGCCACGTCCCCTATTACAAGTCCACCCATTTTTCCATAAATACTCATTGTGACACTAAAGTGGTTCCGACAAAACTTGAGAACTCGAACTGGTTTTTTTTTAAGATATACTAATTTAAGATTTTCTTTGTTTGGGAGGTGCTAAGCCCACTACAGCTACTACCTATTTTGTATGTGGGCGTGGCACCTCACCCACTTGAAAGCGAAGCACACCGGGTAATGCTATTTATTTATATGTAAATTTATTTATCATTTATTTCTTCCAGTTATTTCCTTTTTTATTGTTTACCTAATCGCTTTATTCATCTATATACCATTTATTGTAATACAATCATTTTTGGGTCAATTTTCAAGTAGTGGTTTCATCTCTGCTTTCCGTGTAACTCCTCTTTTTAAAGGTTTGTGTCATTTAGTCAAAAAAACTAATAAATATGTTTTAAATTAAAAATTTAATCTTATTATTCTTAGGTATTGGTTATATTACGCTGGCCCTAAATATTTGTGTACTTTCATTTTATAGTAATTACGCTGTGATACCTCTAGTCTACATGTTTGGCTCCTTGCAGCCAACATTACCCTGGAGCTGCGAAGGTTACAAGAAATGGGCCATAGATGATGAGACAACTGTAAGATAAAATCGTAATTTGACTTCATTTTAATGTTTAAATATTGTTAATATATCTTTATTTCTAGATTTGCGATTTACCTGGAAAAAACGAGACAATGGCTTCTTATCCTGATGAATATATTTATCTTAATTATCATATACCTTCAGTTTTGTATTTTAAGTAAGTTATGAAAGCTTAAATCTTACACGAATGTAGTCTAACATTATACTTTCGACCACTATCTTACTTGTTCGACTTTTCGATTTTTTTAATTTGGACTCCATATGTTTCTTATATTACATATTTTAAAAAAGTCTTCTTTCTATGTTTTGTATTTCACAGATCACTTTTTAATGATATATATCAGATATCAATAAATGATGTTGAATTTTCCATGTCATGGCAATTGATGGTTTGTGCCATTTTAGTTTGGACCATTGTGATTATATTTTTTTATAAATTCTTCAATACTAAACAGTAAGTTAACTTCCAAAAATACATACATACATATCTATATTTAAACTATATAGTTTTGTAAATTATATTATTACGAATGAAATATTTTCCCCTGCCT
>NW_023994510.1:0-5000 GCF_015586225.1 Lucilia sericata
TCTGAATGTCTCTTCAAGGAGTGACGATTGACTTCCTTCTAGTGAAAACACATATTAAAATAGCTAAGTCATCTTGATAAAGCTGTATGTTGTTGTTGTTTCCATTGTGTTTATAATTAAAAATATTCAAATTTGTTAGCAATATTTTCAAGGGTTCTTTCAGAATTTTGGTCTTATATCCGATGTTTATAGACCGATTTTTCTGATTTTAAATACCAAACTTATCAAAAGCGTCTATTATAGAATTATTGAAAACTTGGTCCACGAAAATATCTGGGGTCTTCAGAAAATTTCTATCCAAAAACATGTAGACGGGCAGACAGACATTTAAACAGACGGACAGACAGACAGACAGACAGACAGACAGACAGACAGACAGACAGACAGATAGATAGATAGATAGATAGATAGATAGATAGATAGACAGACAGACAGACAGACAGACAGACAGACAGACAGACAGACAGACAGACAGACAGACAGACAGACAGACAGACAGACAGACAGACAGACAGACAGACAGACAGACAGACAGACAGACGACAAGACTTAATCGACTCCTTTGTTTACTAGGATCCATAATAAAATTATATACCTTATAGGATCTCATTAAAAGAGAGCAACATTCCTTCTAAAGAAGCAGTTTAGTAATGCTGATGGTATATAGTAGTTATTGAAAAAGTAAGCATTTCTTCAACAAAAAAAATCACTATCATGTTTTTCCAATTTCAATAACATGAACTTTTCATAAATAATCCTTAAAAAAGTTCTTTTATTGTTTGTGTCAACTCATTTTTTAACAAATCTCTTCAAGTCCCCTTCTAACACTACTTATGGGTCAATCTCAATCAGTGACAACAACACTTCACTTTAAATAAATATTTTGTTACAATTTTTGTTTTTGGCCATTGTCCTTTAACTCTCAAATCTGTTTATAATTTTTTTCCTTTGTTTCATGTGTTTTTTTTAATGTTTTATTTAATTCTTTTTATATTTTGGTTTCTAAATAGGAGGAAAAAAAAATTATTTATATTTTATATTCCAGTCATGAGAATTTAACATTATGTCTCTCATGTAGCAGAGGGTATTTTAAATACAGTAGTGACGTCATGGATTTTTTATTATAGTATTGTGCATGAAAAGGAAATGTATTTAAGGATTGCTCTAGAAAAAAATGTGATGTGTGTGTGTTTAAGGTTTTTAATTGAATGGTTAGGGAGTTTGATATTGGTATTTTAAGCAGTATAGACAGTTTTCCGGGGACAGGGTGAAGTATGGGTCTACATTTTCCATTTTCTGCTAAAAAAGATAAAATTAGTGAAAGTTTCATATCGCTGGACATGGTTAGATCATCTTAGAATTGAAAAGGACTCATGATATGTATACTTTGTGGGTGTATGAACAATATTGCTAAGTGTTACAAACGTAATGACATATCCAATTTACCAACTTCCTTTATTTACAGAGGACATTAATATTTCGTTTATTTTTAAACAGAAATACTTTACCACATATTTTTAAACAAATTTTAAAATCCTCCATCTCTTAAACATGTAAACCAAAACCTATGGCCTATTTTTAGGCTAATTTACACATTATTAGGTCTATAACAAAATATGTACCTTTTTTTCGAAGATATATTTCATTTAGGTGTTGTTATTGTTAATAATTGCCTTGTTTTCCTTTACCTTTTTGTCTATCCACTCAATTTCTTTTCTGGCATTTTTAAGCATAATTTGTATTGGTGTGTGTGTGTGTGTGTGTTTAATCACTCACGAGTATTTTAAATAAAATCCTCTTAAGAGCACGTGTAATACCAAACCAAATACAAGATGTTTTTTTGTTGTTATTGCTGTTGTTATTTTGTCATTTGAAAAATTTCAATTAATTTTCTCACACTCTGGTTGGTTGGTTGGTTGGTACCTATATGGAAAGAAAAGTCTGGTCTCAAGTACGAGAATTGTTTTAAATTTTTTCTATTAAATCCTCCATAGAAGTTGTTAAGTGTGCATATACATACATATGTGTGTGTGTTTATAAATATGAGTGTGTTAAAGATTTGGGGGGGGGGTTTTGAATGATTTTTTGTTTTTAATTCCAACACATGTTGTCATTTGTATGAATACAAGGCATTGTTATTAATTATTTATTTAAATTAAAAGCTACTAATGAAAGGGTATTAAAGAATGTTAGTGGAAATTTTTGGAAAATTTTCTTTACATTTTACAGTTTATTTATTTGCATTTAATTAAAAAAAGTGAATATATTGACTTATTTATTTTTTAGAAAAAAAAAAAAAAAAAATTCTAAACAAAGTTTTTTTATGATAAATAAATGATTTCATAGGAAATTTATTTATACATAATTACCCTTTAAATAATCCCTAATTAATTTTATAATTAATTGAATCTATTCTTCATGTAATATGTATTGATAAGAGTAAAAATAATACTTTATAAGAAAAACCACTAACTAATTAACTTAAGTATGTATGTTTAAATAGGATTATAACAAATTTAATAGTATATATGAAAAGAAAAAAAAAAAAAGGTTGCGTGTAATAATGATTTTAATAATTTAGCGAATTTATCTCGAATTTGAACAGCATTAGTTGGAGAGTGGCAAGACGGACGGATTAGGACGCTTTTTGCTAATGAGACAGAGATGTTTAAGTTTTAACATGTCCTTCTTGAAAAGCACTTTACAAATTCAATGTTTTTTTTAACCAATTATCATATATTTCATAATTTTAACCAATTATCATATATTTCATAATTTTTCCAAAAATTTTAATACTGCATTATCCATTATCGATCTCAAATTTTATCAGCTTTAGTTGGAGGATGGACGCTTGGAATTTGTATCCTTATTAGATAGATAATGTTAAGACTGAACTGCCCTTCTTGAAAAACACTTTACAAATTCGGATTTTTTTCTTTATCAATCAACTGCTTTATCAAATAACAAAAAAAGCGATTAAGCGAATCGATCTCGAATTTGATCTGCTTAGGAGGAGGATGGACGGACGTAATTTTTTTACTATTGAGACAGAGACTGTTAAGATTGAACTGCCCTTCATAAAAGGCACTTTACAAATTGGTAACTGCCTTATCGACCAACTGCTTTATCAAACAACAAGATGAGGCCATTTAGCGAATCGATCTCGAATTTGACCAGGTTAGGAGGAAGGAGGGACGGAATTTTTATCCTACTGAGACAGCGACTGTTAAGATTGAACTGTCCTTCCTAAAAGGTACTTTACAAACTGCCTTATCGACCAACTGCTTTATCAAACAACAAAATGAAGCAAACAACAAAATGAAGAAATTCGATATTTGATCTGCTTTATCAAACAACAAGATGAAGCCATTTAGCAAATCGATTACGAATTTGATCAGCTTTAGTTGGAGAATGGACGGAAAACTCTCTACAAATTCAATTTATTTTCTTTATCAACCAACTGCATTATCAAACAGCAAGATGAAGCCATTTAGCAAATCGATCTCGAATTTGATCAGCTTTAGTGGGAGGGCGGACGGACAGAATTTTTATCTTAATCCTTCTTGAAAAGCACTTAAGAAATTCAATATTTTCCACTGCCTTATCAATCAACTGCTTTATCAATCAACATTTACCGAATCAATCGAGAATTTGATCAGCTTTAGTTGGAGTGCGTATGGACGGAATTTTTATCTAATTTTATTGATCGGCTTAGGAGGAGGATGGACGGACTGACGGACGTAATTTTTATCCTACTGAGACACAGGCTGTTAAGATTGAACTGCCCTTCTTGAAAAGCACTTTACAAATTTTTCAACTGTGTTATCGATCAACTGCTTTAACAAATAACAAGATAAAGTCATTTAGCAAATCGGTATCGAATTTGATCACCTTTAGTTGGATGATGGACGGAAAACTCTTTATAAAATTATTTTTACATATTCAATATTTTCCACTGCCTTATCGTCCAACTGCTTTATCCAACAAATAACTTTGTTAAGCAAAAGTTTCTACTACAACTATTCGACTTTCTATGGCCTTTAAACAATGCCCCTAGTAAAGATTTGAATTTAAATCAAATTAACAAACGATTTACTTCTAAACATACAAAGTTATATTGACAACTAAACAACTGTTTAGAAATGTTTGTGCTTTTTAAAGTTTTTACCCCACTGTTTTACCCCAAGTTTTCGAGCATCTGCCACATTAATCCCAATAGCATTTTGCGAAGTTGTGTGAAAGTTTCAAACTCATAATTAACCAATTGCCTTAAATTTTATTTAAAAATAACCTTGTTTCCATAATCCTTTCAAATATTTATATGTATTATCTAATTTATTAATGCCAAACAAGTGAGATGAGTTATTTTCATATTTAGTAAACCTTGACTGAAATACCTTTAATATTCTGATGTCATATTAATATTAATACATGCATTCAAATGTAAGCACCGCATATATGAAGATTATTACACTCAGAGAAATTGTGCTAAAACGATTGCAAAATATTTAAGT
This sequence comes from Lucilia sericata, assembly GCF_015586225.1. NCBI lineage: Eukaryota > Metazoa > Arthropoda > Insecta > Diptera > Calliphoridae > Lucilia > Lucilia sericata. The sequence continues at coordinate 4,515 of NW_023994510.1, forward strand.
TGTCGTAAACATATTATGTTACATTTAAGTACAACAAACAAGTAAATAATTGTCATAATCAGTTATATATTATAATTTGTGGAATATTATTAACAATATTTAAGACTTAAATATGTCAAAGCATACACAATCATAAAAATGATTGTGATAAACATGTATTTGTTTGCTCTGATCATTTCAATAATATATTTAACAAAATATGGTTAAGACAACTAAAAATAAAATAACATTAAACACATTATGGTTAATATTTGTATAGTAATTCTTAAATTATTATTGTGATTATATCCAACCATATTTGTTCTCTAGATGTATAAAAACTATAAAGACAGCCGCCAATAGCCACCACATCAGGATGCATATATGTGTAGCATATAGAATAGCTTATGTGGAAGCGCAAAAAGAATAAACAACCTGATAATAAACATTTTTACAACATTAACTACTTATACAACAAAAAAAGGACAGGGAAGTAGTTGTGTAAAA
>NW_023994510.1:10000-12500 GCF_015586225.1 Lucilia sericata
AATATTTATTTAAATTTATTGCTAGACTTCTTTTCCTGTAAGTTTATTAATTATATTTAAATTTTAAAATTTCTGAAAAAACTAGGTTAAGTCAAGATAAAATTGTAGTATTTTTTTTTTTTTTTTAGAAAACAACGAGGTCATATTTATAAGAAATTTTTTTTCTTTTTAAATAACGTATATGGTAAGTGTAGTAAACAATAATGTTTGTATAGAAATACTTAAAAAACTAAACTATTATGCATACAAATACTTATATGTGAATACAAAAATAGTAGCAAACCTTCATCAACTTGACCCTTTGCTATTAAACTGAATTAAGTACTTATAGTATAGCTGCAAATAATGAACAGAAAAAATGTGTAGAAAAAAAAGCTAAACATAGTAAAAGATTAATCAAAGGAAGAAAATAGTTTAAATGTTATTTATATAAGAAAATACACTGAGTTTAAGTAGCACAGACCTATAAGGTATATGGTTTTAAGTCCCCCTGTTTGTTGTTATTTGGTTTGGTAAAGGTTTTCTACGTTTTTAAATAATAATTTAAAAAAAACAAATGTAGACAAGTATTTTTATACAGTTTATACAAAATTGTTACCTTTTCCATAAATTGTATAAAAAAAAAACAAAAAAAAAAAAAAAAAAAAAAAAAACAGAATTCACATAGAAATCATTAAGAATACAATGAACTTCATAAATTTCGACTAAAGAATTGAAAACCTAAAAATATACCATTTATTTCCATAAATTTATGATTGATTCAAATTCTTACAATTGCACAAAGTGTGAAAATTCTCGCCATATTAACGCCAACACAAATAGAATATAAATTAATTAAAGTCTTAAAAATTATAGCAAATTGTTTATAATGCAACTGCCAAACTGGCAGTTCCAATACCATAAAAGTAAATATGTCTATAAATGTATTTTTTGTATTTGTTATTGTCTATACATTTATTTGGTGTGATAATAAATCTTCAATATTTTTTGTTCAGTTTACTTTACTTACATTTAACAAGACTCAATTTGGTTGATTTAAAAATAGAAATAGAATTTTTTTTTTCGAATTTGCTAAGCAACGATAAAAAAAATTATTTCTTCAATTGAGCTTATTTAATTATTAATTTGGATAAATTTAGCAATAATTTGCTAAAGATAGAAAAATTGGAAAGCAATTTTTATTCAACACTTAATGGTGAAGGGCAGAAAAGAGAAAGGAAAATAAAGAAATTTGAGAAAAAGTTTCAAGTACCCAAAAGGAAATTGATTAAAAAAATTCCCTATATTTTTTTCTAGTCTTTGGTTAAATAAGACTAGATTATAGACTAAGAGTATATAATAGATTATAGGACTAGACTATAGACTAGACTATAGACTAGACCTATAGACCAGACTATAGACTAGACTACAGGACTAGACTATAGACTAGACTAGAATATACTAGATAGACTAGACTATAGACTATAGACTAGACTATAGACTAGACTATAGACTAGACTATAGACTAGACTATAGACTAGACTATAGACTAGACTATAGACTAGACTATAGACTAGACTATAGACTAGACTATAGACTAGACTATAGACTAGACTATAGACTAGACTATAGACTAGACTATAGACTAGACTATAGACTAGACTATAGACTAGACTATAGACTAGACTATAGACTAGACTATAGACTAGACTATAGACTAGACTATAGACTAGACTATAGACTAGACTATAGACTAGACTATAGACTAGACTATAGACTAGACTATAGACTAGACTATAGACTAGACTATAGACTAGACTATAGACTAGACTATAGACTAGACTATAGACTAGACTATAGACTAGACTATAGACTAGACTATAGACTAGACTATAGACTAGACTATAGACTAGACTATAGACTAGACTATAGACTAGACTATAGACTAGACTATAGACTAGACTATAGACTAGACTATAGACTAGACTATAGACTAGACTATAGACTAGACTATAGACTAGACTATAGACTAGACTATAGACTAGACTATAGACTAGACTATAGACTAGACTATAGACTAGACTATAGACTAGACTATAGACTAGACTATAGACTAGACTATAGACTAGACTATAGACTAGACTATAGACTAGACTATAGACTAGACTATAGACTAGACTATAGACTAGACTATAGACTAGACTATAGACTAGACTATAGACTAGACTATAGACTAGACTATAGACTAGACTATAGACTAGACTATAGACTAGACTATAGACTAGACTATAGACTAGACTATAGACTAGACTATAGACTAGACTATAGACTAGACTATAGACTAGACTATAGACTAGACTATAGACTAGACTATAGACTAGACTATAGACTAGACTATAGACTAGACTATAGACTAGACTATAGACTAGACTATAGACTAGACCTCACGTAATCAAGAATATTGTATTATGGAAAGATAATGGATCTTTTTAGTACTTTTTCATTTTTAATTAGTACTTAA
>NW_023994510.1:17500-120000 GCF_015586225.1 Lucilia sericata
AAAAAAAAACGAAATTTTGAAGAAATTTTCCTATTTAATAAGTTTAAAATCTTAAACTATACCTATTATTATTATCGTTGATGTATGCATGTTATATAAATAGACATGTTCAGGCATTTAGAAAATTTAACATTTTAATATTCTCTTAACATACTATTTGAAGTGATACTTGACGTTTTTTTTTTTCTTTAATTTACGAGTGATTTGACAATGTTTTATTTACAAATAAAAAAAATTTTATTCACACAAATATAAACTTAACTCATATCCCAGGATGGTTATAAAGAAGCCCAGCTGTTTTGGGACACTAACTATAACTACAAATATCTACCACTAAGATAACATAAGGACATTAATGTGACTACTCCCTTGATTAACTGCTTTGTAGATTAATTAAATGCTTTACGCATTACAAAGATCCACTAAGGAAGGATTTATGAAATTCCATCGGGACCAAATATGTTAAAAATTCTGTGCTGTAAATTCTGTTATTTTGAAAAGTACTATTCATTTGTACAAAAAGTACATTTAAGAAAAAGTACCAAATTAATCACTCGAATTTTGTCCTAAGCAAGGCTTGGAAATCGAATTCCAAAAATCACTCCATTTAGTGCAACTAAATAAGGAAGGACGGACATAGCTCGATAATCGACTCAGAAAGTGATTTTGAGCCGATTGGGATACTTTAAGATTTACCCTGCCCACCACTATAGGCATAGGGTATAAAAAGTACCAAAATAAGTACAATTTTCATCGCTTTAACGCAAAACTTCACAAAAGTACCAAACTTCTATTCTTAATTTTTCGATAAGGTACGAATGCGATATAAATTTTACTTTTATGTTCACATGTTTAATATATACATGAGTTCCAAAAAGGCAACAAAATACAGTTTTTATCCATTTGCTGAGATTCTCGAATTTCGAAAAAGTACCAGACATCTGTCCACTTATTTTGTCTAATAAACATTGACAAGTGTAACATTTTTGTTGCATCTGTTTTACTTAAATATGACACAACAAGGTTTACCTGAACATACAGACAGACAGACATAAATTAATCGAAAGTGATTATGGCCCGTGCCACGCCCATTATTAATAAAAAAAAAACCGTTTTTAGTAAGTTAGTGTTGTAGTCTGGTAGGCCGGAGTTGGTGGGTTCGATTCCTAATGGAGGCACTGATTAAGGAGAGCTGAACTTGCCGGATTGATGCCTAGGTGTAAATATTTCTTGAATGTATATACATCCTCCTTTAAAAACTTACTAACTACTAACTAACTAACTAACTAACTAACTAACTAACTAACTAACTAACTAACTAACTAACTAACTAACTAACTAACTAACTAACTAACTAACTAACTAACTAACTAACTAACTAACTAACTAACTAACTAACTAACTAACTAACTAACTACTAACTAACTAACTAACTAACTAACTAACTAACTAACTAACTACTACTAACTAACTAACTAACTAACTAACTAACTAACTAACTAACTAACTAACTAACTAACTAACTAACTAACTAACTACTAACTAACTAACTAACTAACTAACTAACTAACTAACTAACTAACTAACTAACTAACTAACTAACTAACTAACTAACTAACTAACTAACTAACTAACTAACTAACTAACTAACTAACTAACTAACTAACTAACTAACTAACTAACTAACTAACTAACTAACTAACTAACTAACTAACTAACTACTAACTAACTAACTAACTAACTAACTAACTAACTAACTAACTAACTAACTAACTAACTAACTAACTAACTAACTAACTAACTAACTAACTAACTAACTAACTAACTAACTAACTAACTAACTAACTAACTAACTAACTAACTAACTAACTAACTAACTAACTAACTAACTAACTAACTAACTAACTAACTAACTAACTAACTAACTAACTAACTAACTAACTAACTAACTAACTAACTAACTAACTAACTAACTAACTAACTAACTAACTAACTAACTAACTAACTAACTAACTAACTAACTAACTAACTAACTAACTAACTAACTAACTAACTAACTAACTAACTAACTAACTAACTAACTAACTAACTAACTAACTACTAACTAACTAACTAACTAACTAACTAACTAACTAACTAACTAACTAACTAACTAACTAACTAACTAACTAACTAACTAACTAACTAACTAACTAACTAACTAACTAACTAACTAACTAACTAACTAACTAACTAACTAACTAACTAACTAACTAACTAACTAACTAACTAACTAACTAACTAACTAACTAACTAACTAACTAACTAACTAACTAACTAACTAACTAACTAACTAACTAACTAACTAACTACTAACTAACTAACTAACTAACTAACTAACTAACTAACTAACTAACTAACTAACTAACTAACTAACTAACTAACTAACTAACTAACTAACTAACTAACTAAACTAACTAACTAACTAACTAACTAACTAACTAACTAACTAACTAACTAACTAACTAACTAACTACCTAACTACTACTAACTACTAACTACCTAACTACCTAACTAACTAACTAACTAACTAACTAACTAACTAACTAACTAACTAACTAACTAGTAAATATAAGTAATAATCCTCCTACAGTTTTAGCTTCCAAGATATATCATTTGAGGGCGTGGAACTTGTCTTAGACCGCCCATTTTTTACCCAAAGAGACGTACTTTTTCAGATATTCCAATTTTTCTTGTATAGGAGTGCCACCTCCTTTATTTTTATATTTGGAATATAATCCCAGAACATCTGGGATTCACTAAATTATATTGTTTTATAATTTTGATACCCATATTAGGTCTACAGTTACTATGAGTGCGTGTTTGTATGTGAGCATTTTTAATGAAACTTTATTTGTTTGTTTCCAAAAAACATAATGCCACTACAAATTTTATGTGGGTTTTTATTTCCGTTTTAATTAAGTTTATCCTTTTTTTTTTTGTTCGTTCGTTTGTTTTTCTGTTGCTAAGGCTTTAATCTGCTGTATGGAGGGATATACGGTTTCAATTGTTGTCTGTGGCGTTTAAAAGAATGTTAAACAGGTCAGTTTTTTTTTTTTTTTTGCAAAACGAAGGATTAAAATATAAAATATAATGATATTTAGAATACTAATAGTTAGTTACCATTTAGAGTGGGATTTTAAAATATTTTAAATTTTGAATAAAATTTTCTCTTTTTAATACTACATATGGGATTAATACAGTAATTTATTACTAATGGCCCAATTCTATTTCTGGAAATAATTCTATTTATATTTATAACAACCTTTTTATTTTCTTAACTTTTAAACAAACAAATAATTGCGTCTTTATTATAAACGTATAGCTTATTAACCCAAAAATTTTATGTTTATCCACCTAAACATCTAATAAAATTTACATTTAACAAACTGTTTATTATCCCTTAGGATTTAAGCCTACCTACACCTTAAAATAAATAAAAAACAAACAAACAACAAACTGATAGACAAGAACGAAATAATAGAAATGACACTCCAAAATTAAATTGTTTTTCTATTATATTTATTACTATTTAGTGCGTCTCGTTTGTTAAGCCTTTTTTTGAAGTGTTGAATTTTCTAAAAATAACAAAATAGACATGGGTTGCTCCAGCTGGCTGGCTAGATGCTTGACTGACTATACATTTTAATTAATATTAATGTATTTCCGTTAACTGCGCGACTATAAAAATATAAATCAAAGAGACGCAAAAACACAGTAGAAAAAAGTAATAAAACACAAACAGAACTAAATAAAATGTGATGAAATATACAGAGTTCGTACATATGTACATATTTTCAAACACCCACCACATTTGTCATTCAACTGACATAATGGAAAATTAACACAGACATAAACAACCAATCATTGCGTTTATCAATAATAACAATAATAATAATAATAATTTTTATTCTATTTTCCATATAGTAGTATTACGCATTATCAATAAAACTATACAAGATAAATTGTAACAAATACAGGATATAGCAAAAATTAAGATGCCAAAAAGGATGTAGGAAAATTTTTCTACTATAAAACAATAGAAAACATAAACATCCATCAAAATGTAGCATAATGTATGATGATGATAATGATAAGAAGAAAAAAATATATTTTTTTATATTTATAATTGAATGATGATATTTTTCTAAAAAGAAAAACTATACTATTTACATATGTATATGTTTTTTTGTAAAATGATAGTGCAGAGAAATGAGCTATAAATATAAATGTGGGAAATCAAAAAGACGCAAAAACTAAGAACAATACAAAATAATTAAGTATTTGGATATTTAACATTTTAATTGTTATTAAGAAATGTTTTGGACTATAAACTAAACTACACTATAGACTGGATTAAAATCTTAACTATATACTATATCAAATACACATACATACATAAATAGATTGAAATATTGTCTAAAATATAATCCCAGATACAAAATATACTATAGTTTCGATTGTAGACTTTACTAGTTATCGCGTTCTTCATCGAGTAAATTATACTCTTACTATGGACTGGACAGAAGACAGTCTTTACCATAAACTGAACCTCAGACCTGACCATATACTGAATTGAAATCCTGACTGTACTATAGATTGGATTATAATCCTGACTTTATACTGGATTATGTACTTGACTTTAGACTGGGCTATAATCTTAGCTATAGAATGGAGTCTAGGCTATAGATCGGAATATAGTATATACTTTAGACTTGACAATAGTCTTAACTATAGACTGATCTAAATTTTCTTCTATTAAACTAGGTTATAGTATTGATTATCCTCTAGAGCCTAGACTATTGTACCATAGTCTTGGCTACAGTTTAGAGTATTATCTGTATTATAGTATTAATTACTACTTGATTAAAGACTATACTATAGCTTTGGCTATATACTGGATTATTATCCCGACCTGAACTATAGTTTTCACTATAGACCACGATTAAGTCATGTGTGTGGTTTGAGCTATACAGTGGATTACAGTTTGGTCTATAGTCTGGACTATAGATTGGACTACAATGTGGTCTTTTCTATAATAGTAACTATAGAATGAACTACAAAGCCTTAACTTACTCTCTATTATAGAATGAACTATATATTTTATCAAAGAGTGGACTATATTTTTGATTATGGATTAGGTTATAGTTATGTATATGGCCTGAACTATTATTTGGACTATCTAGTGTAGAGTTTGTACAATAGTATAAACTATTGACTGGTCTGGTTGGCTGTATGTCTTGGATATAGATTGGACTAAATAGTATTCTGTCCCAGAGACTGAATTATATACTTGACTGTACATAATCTATAATCTTAATAACAGAATGAAGTATATACTCGGATATATAATGAAGAATAGACTGAACTACTAAGCCTTACCTTACTCTCTATTATAGAATGAACTATATATTTTATCAAAGAGTGGACTATATTTTTGATTATGGATTAGGTTATAGTTATGTATATGGCCTGAACTATTATTTGGACTATCTAGTGTAGAGTTTGTACAATAGTATAAACTATTGACTGGTCTGGTTGGCTGTATGTCTTGGATATAGATTGGACTAAATAGTATTCTGTCCCAGAGACTGAATTATATACTTGACTGTACATAATCTATAATCTTAATAACAGAATGAAGTATATACTCGGATATATAATGAATAGACTGGACTAAAGTACTGACGGACTTGGATATAGTCATATCTGGTCATAGTCTAGTCATAGTCTAGTCATAGTCTAGTCATAGTCTAGTCATAGTCTAGTCATAGACTAGTCATAGTCTAGTCATAGTCTAGTCATAGTCTAGTCATAGTCTAGTCATAGTCTAGTCATAGTCTAGTCATAGTCTAGTCATAGTCTAGTCATAGTCTAGTCATAGTCTAGTCATAGTCTAGTCTAGTCTAGTCATAGTCTAGTCATAGTCTAGTCATAGTCTAGTCATAGTCTAGTCATAGTCTAGTCATAGTCTAGTCATAGTCTAGTCATAGTCTAGTCATAGTCTAGTCATAGTCTAGTCATAGTCTAGTCATAGTCTAGTCATAGTCTAGTCATAGTCTAGTCATAGTCTAGTCATAGTCTAGTCATAGTCTAGTCATAGTCTAGTCATAGTCTAGTCATAGTCTAGTCATAGTCTAGTCATAGTCTAGTCATAGTCTAGTCATAGTCTAGTCATAGTCTAGTCATAGTCTAGTCATAGTCTAGTCATAGTCTAGTCATAGTCTAGTCATAGTCTAGTCATAGTCTAGTCATAGTCTAGTCATAGTCTAGTCATAGTCTAGTCATAGTCTAGTCATAGTCTAGTCATAGTCTAGTCATAGTCTAGTCATAGTCTAGTCATAGTCTAGTCATAGTCTAGTCATAGTCTAGTCATAGTCTAGTCATAGTCTAGTCATAGTCTAGTCTAGTCATAGTCTAGTCATAGTCTAGTCATAGTCTAGTCATAGTCTAGTCATAGTCTAGTCATAGTCTAGTCATATTCTACTCATAGTCTAGGCATAGTCTAGTCATAGTCTAGTCTAGTCATATTCAAGTCTACTCATAGTCTAGTTATAGCTTTATAGTCAAGTTGGGTTATGCCTTATTTTGTGTCTATAGTATTCAATATTCATCATTTTTCCTTTAAAATATTTGGTCGCATCACCATCTTTCACCTCAATTATTTTTCTCCAACTTCCTATGGAAATCACCAAATAATAATTAATTACATAGTAAGCAATTTACGAATTTACGTAAAGATACTAAATATAAATTGTATTAATAGATGTTGGACATAAAATTAATATACAATAGACAATGATTAAAATACTATTGAATGTCTGCAGACATAAGCAAATATTCCAGCAACTTTTTACTAGTCATTAATTTATTTGCAGGTTATAAATCTTTAATAAGAATAAATCATTATTAAAAACAATATTTTTCACAAGATCGATTTTATGATTGGATTCTAACTTTTCGAACTTGATATGGACACTGATTATAAAACAGATAAGATTTTGATTTTTTTGAAGTTGCGTAATCTGTAGAAATTCTTAAGTGTATTGATAGAACTAGTTAAAAAATTCAAAATGCCTACGAAATTTCTTTGAAATACAGTAACTCATTATTTAATTCCAAAGGATCTAAAACAAAATCAGACTAAATGTTATGCTCCCATTCATACATGTATACAAATAAACATATTTTATTAAAAAAGACTAAAGTTATAATAAAAAATACATTAATAATAAATTAGCATCAATGATTAATAAATAATAAAGTGAATATTTATATCACATTCCTCCATAAACACGATTATTTGCACAAAAAAAGGAAGAAATTATAATAAAAAGAACAAACATTTATATAATACAAACTGAATAAGACATTAAAATATTTGTATGTATTGCTATGACCATATGAAAACGAACACACACATAAATTCCCCAAACATGTTTAAGCCAACAAAAGGAAGGAAATAAAAAGCCTCCAATAGGAAATAAAAGGGAAATAAACAACAGGTAAGCTAAGCAACCGGCAGCCAGGTAAATAAATAAACACATACAACTTCAACGCCAACGACTACGACGACAAACTCATTTATTATTTAGGCCAACTTTTGCCCGATGCTTAAAGTAACATCACGAAACCAATTACAACTGAATAACAGAATCTCAGGGGATATTTTGATGGACGAATGTATTTTTATTTTCTGCTATAAAGAAACTTTAAGGCTAAATAAAATATTAGAATATACAAAAGGATGAAAATACAAAAATAACACATAATAAGAAAAAAAAAGTGGCAAAGAATAGTGTGTTTAAAAATAGTTACTTAACAATAAATAACCTAAATAATGTTTTCTTTTATTCTACAACAAATCTTGCCTACATTTATATTTATTCATTCTTCAACATGCAAAAAAATAAATGTTTGACCTAGTTTTATAGTTGTATTTCATTAAAGCGGTCGGTCGGTCCAGTAAGACAGCCAGTTAGTTATATATTTACTCAGTCCATCATCATCATCAATGATTGAAATTCAATCATAACAATACACAACAACTATAATTGGGAAAGATGTTTGTTCATTTTGTTACTTCATCTATACATACATATGTGTGTATGTATTTGTGGCAAATAAGAAGGAATGAATAACATCTTTGTTATATTTACTTATTTGTTATAAACTGTGCGAATAATGTTATTTTTATTTAGTTGTTGATGGTGATTTAATAGTGAGATTTTTTGTTGTAAAACGATTTGTCACGTTGATGTGTTTCATTCCATCGAAATAATAATAAGTAATAGAATATGAATTTGATGGCCGAACATATAATGGCCTTGACTTGACTATAGACTTGACTATAATCTTACCTATAGTCTTTACTATAGAATCGATTACAGTCTTGAATCTAAATTAGATTATGTTCTTAAATATAGGCTGGATTGACTGTAGAATGGATTAGGGTCTTTTAATATAAAGTGTTCGTAAATTATACATAAACCAAAACAACAATAAATTAATTTCTGGACTATTGAATGAGTATAAATCTAGCTATAATCTTGACTCTAGATTGGACAATAATCATGTTTGTAAATTGAACCGGAGTCACGACTATGGAACGGATTACGGTCTTGATTATATATAAGACTATAGGTTTGATTACAGAATAGACTATAAATTGGACCACAACCTTGACTATATATTTGAGTATCGACAGGACTATAGTCTAAACTATAGACTGAAATATAGTTTAAACTTGAGTTGTACTATAGACTGATGTATAGATTCGAATATAGGCTGAACTTTAGCATAGACTAATGGCTGGACTATAGTCTAGATTATCGACTGGACTACAGGCTAGACCTTAGACTGAACTATAAACTTGGATATAGTCTAAACTAAAGACAGATATATATATAGTCTAGACTATAGGCAGAACTATAGTCTAGACTATAGGCAGAACTATAGTCTAGACTATAGACAGAACTATAGTCTAGACTATAGACTGAACTATAATCTAGACTATAGACTGAACTATAGTCTAGACTATACACTGAACTATAGTCTAGACTATAGACTGAACTATAGTCTAGACTATAGACTGAACTATAGTCTAGACTATAGACTGTACTATAGTCTAGACTATGGACTGATCTATAGTCTAGACTATAGACTGATCTATAGTCTAGACTATAGACTGATCTATAGTCTAGACTATAGACTGATCTATAGTCTAGACTATAGACTGAACTATAGTCTAGACTATAGGCTGAACTATAGTCTAGACTATAGACTGAACTATAGTCTAGACTATAGGCTGAACTATAGTCTAGACTATAGACTGAACTATAGTCTAGACTATAGACTGAACTATAGTCTACACTATAGACTGAACTATAGTTTAGACTATAGACTGACCTATAGTTTAGACTATAGAATGAACTATAGTCTAAACTATAGAATGAACTATAGTCTAAACTATAGAATGAACTATAGTCAAGACTATAGACTGAACTATAGTCTAGACTATAGAATTAACTACAGTCTAGACTATAGAATGAACTATAGTCTAGACTATAGACTTAACTATAGTTTAGACTATAGACTGAACTATAGTTTGACTATAGAATGAACTATAGTTTAGACTGTAGAATGAACTCTAGTTTAGACTATACAATGAACTCTAGTTTAGACTATAGAATGAACTATAGTCTAAACTATAGAATGAACTATAGTCTAGACTATAGACTGAACTACAGTCTAGACTATAGAATTAGCTATAGTCTAGACTATAGAATGAACTCTAGTTTAGACTATACAATGAACTCTAGTTTAGACTATAGAATGAACTATAGTCTAAACTATAGAATGAACTATAGTCTAGACTATAGACTGAACTATAGTCTAGACTATAGACTGAACTATAGTCTAGACTATAGAATTAACTATAGTCTAGACTATAGAATGAACTATAGTCTAGACTATAGACTGAACTATAGTTTAGACTATAGACTGAACTATAGTTTAGACTATAGAATGAACTATAGTTTAGACTATAGAATGAACTATAGTTTAGACTATAGAATGAACTATAGTTTAGACTATAGAATGAACTATAGTTTAGACTATAGAATGAACTCTAGTTTAGACTATAGAATGAACTATAGTCTAAACTATAGAATGAACTATAGTTTAGACTATAGAGTGAACTATAGTCTAGACTATAGGCTGAACTATAGTTTAGACTATAGAATGAACTATAGTCTGGACTATAGAATAAACTATAGTCTAGACTATAGAATGAACTATAGTCTAGACTATAGAATGAACTATAGTCTAGACTATAGAATGAACTATAGTCTAGACTATAGAATGAACTATAGTCTAGACTATAGAAGGAACTATAGTCTAGACTATAGAATGAACTATAGTCTAGACTATAGAATGAACTATAGTTTAGACTATAGAATGAACTATAGTCTAGACTATAGACTGAACTATAGTCTAAATCACAGTGTAAATAGATTATAAACTGAACTATTGTGTAGACTAAAGACTGAACTATGGCCCAGTTTATAGACTGGACTATAGTCTAGGCTTAACCACAGACTATGCTATACACTGAATTATAGTTTAAACTATAGACATAACTTCAGGCTAGACTATAGACTATAACCTAGACTGAAGACTGAGCTATAAACTAGACTAAATACCGAACTATAGTTTAGACTATATAAAAAGTGGTCGATTGTCGAGACTATAGTCTAGAAAAAATAAATTTTACACCTAAATTTTAGTTTTCCAAAGAAAACAAAAACTAAATTTCCTTAAAAAGTAATTTTATTTAGAAAATCTTTGTTCACTTTGATAAATCCTTTGATATACAAAACCTTACTTGCTCTTTAATTTTACACAAATACATGTGTACTTACATACAAAGCTAAATTTGTACTTTATAAAGCCGTTTTTGTCATTTTCACTTTCTTTAGATATTTCTATTTTCGACACAAAAAAGGGAAATAATTTTGGCAACAACAAATAAAATTCAATTTCCTGTTGTTTTATATCGAGAGTGTTGGAGGTGTCAGATATGGCTGTGGTTTTATTTGTTTAGTTGGTGTTCTTTATATTACATTTGCAAAATACTATAAATATATTTTTGAACATGAAAAAGAAAAACACAACTTTAAATAAATCATTGATTTGGTAAAATTTTCCATTCATACATAAAACTCAAAAGGGATTAGAGGTTGTTAAAGGGTTTTAAAGTAGTTGTTTGTTTGTCCTTTGTAATATATAAAAATATTTGTGAGGAAATCAAAGATGAACATAAGTATTGAATTTATGCTAGTTATTGATTTAGTGGCCTTATCTATTTTAAGTTTGTTTTAAAAAATTAGTAAATTTTGTAGTAAATATTATTGACATTATTTTGTTAACCGAAAAAAAAAAAAAACAAACTGCTACCATTTTGCCAACTTTTTGTTTTAATAAAGATTTTCACACATTAACCTCAATTTTAAAGAAATTTAAAACAAACTTTTGCTAAACACACAAAATTTTAGTTATAGATTTATAGGCAAACTTTCGGGATAAATATTTGTTTAAATAAGGTTAATGTCCTTAACTTTAGCAAACAAATTTTCTAAATATTTCCTTTAAGAATATAACACTTACATTTTATTATTGTGTATTTTAAATCTTATAACTATTTTTCAATTTAATTTTATTTAACGATTAGCAAACTATTTCGATTTATTATAAAGAAATCATTGACCTAAATTTTATTTAAAAATAATAAGGAACAATCGCCAATAAATAAAAAAGAAATCAACTATACAAGTTGTTAGAGAAATAAGAACAAGAAAAATTCTATTCTTGTATATAAATTCATAGGCATAACAGTGGGCCCCATACTTAATAGATCTACGGTTTCCATTCTGGGAGTAAACATTTATGTTTTATAGTAAAGACTATAGACTGACTATAGACTATATACTGAACAATGATATGAACTATAGGCTGAACTATAATCTAGGCCATAGACTGAATATATAGTCTAGACTACCGACTGAACTATAGTCTATATTATAGACTGAAATATAGTATAGACTGTAGATTAAACTATAGTCTAGACTATAGACTGAACTTTAGTCTAAGTTATAAACTTGACTATAGTCTAGATTATATACTGTACTATAGACTGAACTATAGTCTACACTATAAACTATACTATAGTCTACGCTATAGACTGTACTATAGAGTAGACTATAGACTGAACTATAGACTGCACTATAGTGTAGACTATAGACTGAACTATAGACTGCACTATAGTGTAGACTATAGACTGAACTATAGACTGAACTATACACTGAACTATAGACTGCACTATAGTGTAGACTATAGACTGAACTATAGACTGCACTATAGTGTAGACTATAGACTGAACTATAGACTGCACTTAGTGTAGACTATAGACTGTACTATATTTTGTTGACTACATATTCAACTATAGACTGTACTATAGTGTAGACTATAGACGGAACGATAGTCTAGACCATAGACTCGACTAAAGCCTAGTCTGTTGACTGAACTATAGTATAGACTATTGACTGAACTATGACCTTGACCATTGAAAGAACTATAGTCTAGACTATAGACTGAAATTTAGTCTAGGCTATAAATTGGAATATAGTCCTGTACTATAGCCTAGACTATGTAAATTCTGTAATATAGTCTAGACTATATGATGTACTACAGTCTAGGCTACTACTACCGCTGTACGATAGTCTAGACAATAGACTGTACTGTAGTATAGACTGTACTATAGTCTAGACTATAGACTGTCGTATAGTCTAGACTATAGACCGTCTAGATTATATACTGAACTATAGAATGTTCTATAGACTGAACTATAGTCTAGACTATAGACTAAACTATAGTCTAGAAAATAGACTGAAATATAGTCTATACTGAACTATAGACTGAACTATAATCTTAACAATAGACTGAACTATATCTGGACTATAGACTAAACTATAATCTGAAATATAATTTGGATTATAGACTGAAATATATCTAGACTATCCACTGAACTATAGTCTACAATATAGACTGAACTATAGTCTAGACTATAGACTGAACTATAGTACACTCTATAGTCTAGACTATAAACTGAAGTATAGTCTAGACTATACATTGAACCATAGTCTAGACTATAGAATCGACTGACTGAACTATAGTCTAGACTATTAACTGAACTATGATCTACACCATTGAATGAATTATTGACTAGACTATAGACTGAACTTTAGTCTAAGCTATAGACTGTACTATAGTCTAGACTATAGACTGTACTATAATCTAGACTATAGACTGTTCTATAGTTTAGACTATAGACTGTACTATAGTCTAGACTGCGCTATAGTCTAGAATATAGACTAGACTATAAACTAGACTATAGTCTATACTATGATTGGACTATAGTATGGACTATAGTCTATACTATGATTGGACTATAGTATGGACTATAGAATATAATCAAGTCTATTGACGGGACTAATGATTAGACTATACATAGTCTAGGGTGTAGACTTTACAATAGTCTAGACTATAGACCATATACTGAACCATGTATGGCCTAGAATATAGACTTGCCTATATTGTAGAGTATGGACCAAACTATGGTCTAGACTATAAACTGGACTATAGCGTGTCTGGAATATAGACCGACTATTGACTGTAGACTTTTTACTCTAGAATATAGACTGGAATATTGTCTATTGTTTACAGTCTAGACTTGACCAGATCATAGGCTGAACTATAGTCTAGACTATAGACTGGACTATATCCATTAGCATTTGTACTATACATTGTACTATAGTATAGACTGGGCTATAGTCTCGACAGAACTATAGTCTAGGCTACAGTCTAGAATTTTATTTTTCAATTTTATTACTTTTTTTTATGTATAGTGCTATAAAAAAGTTCTCGAAATGATAATATTTAATGTCGAAGGTATCAAATATGAAATTACTAAAAATAAACTTAAGAAATCCATCAATAATTCAATATCAATACAATTTGATTTGAACAGATTCAAAATATATTTTAACAAGCAAATAAAACATAAAATATAATTCATATGCATAGAGGAATAGTAATAATAACAATAAAATACTCTATTTTATGTGTGTCATGTTTTGTTGCGATTTTTAATTCATTTTCACATAATTTCACTTTGTTTTTGCATTTCTTTTGTTTTATGAAGCGATGTGTTTTTGAATATGTATAATTAACTCTTATTGTACATAAATAAAGCATTTATAATTGTTTCATAAAAATATGTTCACTGGGTAAATTTTCTTTTGAATGGATATTACATCTCTTATCGTATAAATACTTTTCTAGCATGCTATATTTTTTCTTGCATATGGACAAAGAGTAGTTAACAAGCATACGTACATACAAATATGTAAATATATATGTAAGATTGTTAATGCTGAGAATTTACACTCCAAAAGCTTAATATCTTTTATGATCGCATTTTTTTTGTCTTTCTTTAACTTTTGACATGTATGTAAGTTTGTTAACTCTGAGAGATTCAACATTTTTTTTTATTTTTTTTTATACTTATTTTGGTAATATTTTTGTCTTTTTTCAACTTTAATCAAATTAATGATAATTCCAATGTCATTCAGATCTCCTTGACAAAGTGCGTAATTTATTAAATGTGAGTAATTGATATGCAATGCCTATATTAATATTCTATTTTTGCGCTTTGGTCATTTCAAGGTAAAGTGTTTAAGAGTAAAGTAACTAACTCGCATTGTTAATATACAGTGATATACATACATATATAATTCGTTTTTAAAAGACATAAGTTTTCTTGATTAAAATTTGATCAAACTATTATAAATTAATAGAGCAATCAAGCTAATGTTTCAAAGTAGTGTTACTAAGAGAAAAATTGGAAAATTTTAAAGTCTCCAAACAACTACTACATGTCGAAATTTTTCTTGAGGTAAGATAATTTATTGGATCCATTATATAACTTTGTCGTCCTAACGTGGTTTCAACCTTTTATTAGGGAAGTGCATCTATTTCATAATTCAAAGTTCGTTTTAAAAGAAGATCCCACAACTATAGTGATTTTTAAGGCCATGTTCAGTACCCAGTATTATAACCTAAAAGTCTTTGAGAGGGTCTAAACATGTGTCTGGGAAACATACAACAGGCCAAGTCACATCACATGTCTACGATAATAAGTCTCACTAAGGCGCAGAAACCACGTGCTTAAAGCTTTATATTGCACATAATTTGGCATCAAATGCCACCGGAATCAAACTATATCATCATCAATTTCATCAAAGACAAATTCTACATCGGGCATAAGTACAGTGAACCAAATTCCAACAAGATATTGTATAAATTGCATATCTACTATTAGACATCAACATTTTCACCTAAATTCAATCTAATTCAAATAGTCCAAATTATACCTAAATAAGCCAATTAAAACATAACTTAAATCCACTAATTAAAAGCTAACCTATACATAATTTTAATCATGTTCTAAATTTATTCTAAATTTCCTAATTAAAACTATTGAAAATATGCAAAATTTAACCTAAATTCCCTAATTAAAACTATTGAAAATATGCAAAATTTAACCTAAATTCCCTAATTAAAACTATTGAAACTGTGCAAAATCTAACCTATATTCACGAATTTAAAACTATTACAAATATTTAAAACCTATTCTAAATTTTCTACTTAAAACTACATATATACATTTTCTAGTTAAAACTACTTATAATATTAAAACATATTCTAAATTTACTAAATAAGATTGTCTAAATATGTTTATATAATTTCCTAAACTTAAACTAATGAATTTATAAAAATATTATAACTAAAATTACTCAATTTAAAATTTCAATCAAATTGAATTACTTAAAATCATAATTTTAATTTTATAATCCTAATTATATATTCATTATTTCTCATATTACTTATAAGAAGAACTTTTTCCCATTATTAATTACTAATATTTATTCTTTAGTGTATATAAAAACACTATGAAATAGCTTTTTATATTTCTGAAACTAAAATATGTATGAAATCTCAGATTATAATTTATATTATTAAATTAAATTGATTTATAATTAACAACACTTTTTTGTTAAGTGTAAAATACGTATCTTTTCTTAAATTTTTTTCTAAACATTTTCCCATACTAATATCTAAATCAAATTGAATCAGTAATCATTATTCACATGTAGCAGAGATCATCACAATAACAACAACACTCTTTGAATTGCTGGGCCCATCATCTCAATAGAAGTGGAATGAAACATTGTAAGTTATTATGATTCTCTCTTATTTAATTTACTTTTAAGTATTTTCTTTATCATTATACGTATTTTGCGTTTGCCATTATGCATTGTCAGTCCGTATTCCATTTGTCCCCACTGTCCGACTTGTGAAATTTATTTTTAAGAAAGTTAAAAACCAAAACAAAACATAATATTATTTTTACATCGATTAGTTTATTTATGACTCTCATTGAGTAATGATCATTTCTTTATATTACGCTTTATTATCATTTTTCTACTTTGTTTTAATAAAGTTTTGTTAATTTTGAATTTACGAAAATGAATCTATAAATATTTTAATATGGGAAGGATAACTATAACTAAGCTGTGAGTATGAGGTAAAAATTGTGTCGTGTACAGGGACAGATTTTAAATTGTAGGGTATCCAGTCTGTCATAGGCGTCTGTTCGTACAGTAGGGAGGGAACAATGTACCCTATATGGCATACCACCTTGCCATCAATTCGTTTGTATGAAACTTGTTTTATTTTAATTGTAATTTGCTTCCTTTTTTTATCATACTCCATGGGTATGGGAGTATGATATATGCTTACGCGGCCAGACACAGGTTAAGAATCATCATGTAGAGCTAGCGGGTCACCATTTCTATGCCCCTTAACCATGTATTGGTATTGTCATATATTTTTTTCAACATACGAAACTTGTACAATTTTTATTTTTCGAAAGAAATTAGGCGGCGCGTAACATATATGGCGCCCAACGAAAAGGCCTTTTGTAAGGCCAGTGGAAGAAGTTTTGTTTAAAGCCTAAGCGGCTTATGATTTTGCACCGCTTTAAGATCTTCTATGTGATATTTTAAAACAGTTTTAATCAAATGTTAATGGTTAAAATATTTAGTAAAGTTTATGTTAATTTTACTGCTTATACTTTTTCCCTTGTAAGTCATAGCTTTTTATAGATATTAAAATCGTTAAACCTATTTGCAACATTAGGAAATAAGTATTTTAAATATTTTGCCAACACAAGTGGTTTGCTTGTTATTTGAAGTCCATGATTTGGAATCAAAATTTCAAACTTGAAGCATCTTAAACAAGTAAACTAAATATATGCTGTAATTAAGTCCATTAAACTTCAATTTATAAGATTGGTTAATGTTGTTGATTGCGATTTGCATAAAAATACAATTAGTTTGAAGTAGATCCGCAATCTTTGTATACAAAGAATTACGCTGCATTTTACTCTAATTGAGACACAATTTTTTACTTTTATGAACAGTTGATGTTATAGTTTATCTTTCCCAATAAATGAATATAATAGTTTGAAACTTAGATTGTTTTTTGTACACATACTTATATCATCTTTTGAACGTTTTCTTATAAGCGATAAGGAAAATTTATAAACACTTTTGAAACTTCGAATTTTTACAATTTATTGATTAGAATATTTTCATATTTTTTTAAAATTTGCATCCTATGTGTTGTTTGGCATTCATAAGCAAACTCTTGTGAATAGTTTCCATTGTCTTTGAGATACTTGACATACATTTTTTCCATTTTTTGTTTTTCTGAATTTGTAATGAATACTAGAAATTCCGCTCGTGGTAACCTAAGTAGTTCTGGAGTTCGAGGACGTTCTACTAGAAGAAGTATTTCTGGTTCTAGAAACAATATTTCGATAGAACTTCAAGATTCTTTACCCAAAACAAAACCAAGAGTTGTACACTCTCCCAAGGCCAATACATCAACCCACAGAAGCAATCCTAACGAAGAAGTTCAGGGCCCAAGTAATTTAGATTTGTCTTATACAAGTATATCAGGTCCTAAACTAGTACAAAGAACACAAAGTACAAATAGGCTAAACTCTCCATCTGCTAGCAACTCAGCTTCTAAACCTGTAGAAAGAACTCATAGTTCAACTAGTTTGCCTACATCTTCTCTATTTAATGATATTGTTATAATGGATAACCAAGATTTATCTGCAAATGCGAATGTGTTCGTTCCCCTTAGTGGAAGAATTTCAGATTCTGTTCAAACCCCTGTAACAAATCCTACATATCAAGCACCTCAAGGCGATGCTAATAATGCTCCCCTTGTTTCAAGCAATAATGCCAATTCAAATGTAGGCACTCCTTTTGACACCCTAATTGCTCTCATGGAACAATCTATGAGAACCACAAGAGAAGAGTTCCGAAAAGAACTCAACTCTATTAGAACCAGCATTTCCCAAATTGGTGTTACAAATCAGCCAACTACATTTCGTCCACCTGAATTCAACTATACTAACTCCAATACTCCAAATTCGAACAGTAATAGATCCTCTAATAACCAGAGTGACTCGTATAAAAACGAAGAAAACAACATAAAGTTAGAAAAGTGGAAAATCAGCTATGACGGCTTAGGATCGGTTTCTGATTTTCTTTTTAAAGTGGAAACACTTTGTACTCGATCCAAGTGCTCTGACGAACACTTGTTGTCGAATTTCCACGTACTTTTAGAAGGAAAGGCTGAAAATTGGTATTGGCTATTCACTAGGCAAAATAGAAATGTCACATATCCAATGTTACGTCATGCACTCACAAAGGAGTTTGGTCACCTGGAGTCCGACCACGATATCCTTTTAAAAATGTCGTTGCGAAAACAACAATTTAAAGAGTCATATGACGACTTCCATTCTGCCATCATATCTATGAATCTTCGACTTCAAAACCCTTTACCAGATACGACACTAATTGAGATTTTAAAGAAAAACTTGAACTCAAATTTACGTTTTTTATTGTTTAATGCAGAGTCGAGGGACATAAACCAATTCAGGGATACAGCACGAAAGGCTGAAAAGGTTATAAAAGATACCAAAACTCAAAATCCTACTGGTACATCTAGAAATGTAAACGAAATTGAGGCCTTGTGCCCAGATTCAGAAGACTCTGACCCTCAAATCGAAGCAATTAGTTACTCTCAAAGAAAATCAAACCATGATTATTCAAAAATACAGTGTTGGAACTGTTGTTCTTACGGGCATTCATATATTTATTGCTCAGAAGAGATTAAGCAACCTTTCTGTTTTAAATGTGGTAATAAGGGCGTTTTGACACCCAAGTGTCCAAACAACCACAATCAGGGAAACAGAAAAATGGGCGAACTGGCGACCGGGGACACTCGTCCATCCCACAAAACCCCGAGTTTCAATTAGAATATACAAATTCCAATAATTCTCAAAATATTTTACTCAAATCTGAATTAGTTAAATCTAATTCTATTTCTACCCAAACTTATTTACCTGATTTTGATCACAATTTTACCGCTGCCAAGAAACCTAATTTGAAAATTTTTAAATGTAGGTTAAGGTATAAGAAACGGAAACATTTTAGAAAGCTTTTAGAATCGACGTTTATTTCTGGACCTGATGATAGACCTTTTGCTAAGGTTAAAGTTTTTGATGAGTACCTAACTGGACTTTTGGACTCAGGAGCAAATATATCAGTTTTGGGAAAATCTTGTTTGGAGTTTTTACAAAAGATTAATATATCCTACAAACCTATAAAATCTTCAGTTAGAACTGCAAATAACTCAAAACAAAATGTAATTGGTTTTTGCTCCTTACCAATATTTTTCAAGGGTGTTTCCAAAAATATCGATTTTTACTTAGTCCCATCTCTAAGTCAGGAGGCTTACTTTGGAGTAAACTTTTGGCGGGAGTTTGCCTTAGCGCCGGAAATAGTTCCATGTATTTCTCCTAAAGTTTCAGAGTTGTCCCATGATTCAAATGATTCAGAAAACTTCCATGAGTTATCTCCAGAGCAGAAATTGGTTTTTGAACAGACAATACTAAAGTTTCCTTCGTATGAAAAGCTAGGCCTGGGATGTACAGATCTTTTAGAGCATCACATTGATACAGGTGATGCTGTCCCTATCAAGAGTAGGCATTATCCGCTGTCTCCGCCAAGGCAACAAGAAGCCTATGACGAAATAGATCGGTTGCTAAAAATGGGAGTTATAGAGGAATCGAATTCGCCTTGGTGTTCCCCAGCAGTCTTGGTAAGGAAACCAGGGAAGGTAAGGTTGTGCATAGACTGTAGAAAACTAAATGCAGTAACCAAAAAGGATTCGTACCCACTGCCACATATAAATGGCCTTTTAAGTAGGCTTAAGGATACTTTTTTCATTAGTGGTATTGACCTTAAGGACGCCTTTCTTCAAATAAGGCTCACAGAGTCCTCAAAGGAAAAAACTGCCTTTGCAATACCAGGCAAACCATTATACAACTACAAGTATATGCCCTTTGGTCTTTGCAATGGCCCACAGACCATGAGTCGCCTCATGGATAGGGTCATTCCATCGCGTCTGAGGGAAAATGTGTTCATCTATTTAGATGACTTACTTGTCTGTAGTCCAGACTTTCAGTCACACATGAACCTTTTGTCTCAGGTCGCCACTTGCCTAAAAAACGCTAAACTTACAATTAACGTTAGCAAAAGTAATTTCTGCAAAAAAGAAATTAGATATTTAGGCTATATAGTTGGCAATGGATGCCTAAAGGTAGATCCAGAAAAAGTTCAATCTATTGTGTCATTTCCATTACCTAGAACTCCAAAACAAGTCCGACGTTTTATCGGCATGACCAATTGGTATAGGTCATTTATAAACAATTTTTCAGATCTTTCCGGCCCACTAACAGATTGCATAAAAAAGTCTAACAAACCTTTCGTTTTAACCGATCTTGCAAAGTCCTCTTTTGAAAAACTCAAACTAGCCCTTACATCTGCACCTGTATTGGCCCAACCAAACTTTAATAGAGAATTCATCATACAATGTGATGCTTCTAAAGTTGGAGTTGGTGGTGTTTTATTTCAGCATGACGATCATGGCAATGAACATCCTATTGCATACGTCTCACAAAAGCTGAATAAAGCTCAAACTAACTATACGGTGACGGAACTAGAATGCCTAGCGGCAATTGTATGCGTGAAAAAGTTTCGTCCCTATATTGAAGGACTTCCCTTCCGTATTATAACCGACCATAGCTCCTTAAAATGGCTCATGTCACAAAAGGATTTGAGCGGACGGTTAGCCCGCTGGAGCCTTCAGCTACAAAGGTTTGATTTTGTGATTGAGCACAGAAAAGGGTCTCTAAATGTGGTACCCGATTGCCTTTCCAGAATGGATGTGGACGAGGTGGTTCAAACTGAACCGAACCTTGAAGTTGATTTATTGTCCCCAGAATTTAACAACGATGAATATAGCAACCTCAGGAAAAATATTGCTCAGAATAGTGAATCTCTGCCAGATATTAAAATCTTAGATAACCACGTATTCAAACGTGTAAAGTTTAGACAGCCTGGTGAAAACGAGGAAGACTTATGGCGTTTATGGATTCCAGAATCCCTTTCTGAAGCAGTAATCAGAGCTGCCCATGATTCTAATACTTCTTGTCATGGTGGATTCTCCAAAACATTATCAAGAATACGTCAAAAGTATTTTTGGCCTAAAATGGCAAAAGATGTAAAATCATTTATTGATAAATGCGACATTTGCAAATGTATAAAGTCTTCAAATGCAATTACAAAACCCTTAATGGGTGATCAATTTGTGACAAATAGGGCATTTCAAAGGTTTTATTGTGACTTTCTGGGTCCATATCCGTTCACAAAAGCTAAAAACTCTGTCATTTTTATTTGCTTGGATCATTTGACCAAATATATTTTCCTTAAACCTTTAAAATCAGCCACATCAACAAACGTTATTTTGTTTTTTCAAAACGAGATATTCCCAACATTTGGGGTCCCTCAGTACGTGCACAGTGATAATGCAAAGCAATTCACATCAAAAGAAATGAGTGATTTTTTCAAATTATATGAAATAAAACATATCACAACAGGTTTCTATGCCCCACATTCAAACGCTTCTGAGAGAGCAAATCGTGAAATTATTACAAAGATAAGATGTTTTTTGAAAGATCAAAAAGAACACTCAGATTGGGACAAATACATTCCGCAGATCTTATCGATTCTGAGAAGCGATTACCATTCGTCGATTGGCTGTTCCCCCTACTATGCCACCTTTGGTCAGAATATGATCCAACATGGCTCATCATATGGAATTCTGGAAAAGATTGGATGTATATCTGGAGAAGACTTTAATATTCAAAATAACGTTGATAAATTGTCAAAAATAAGGGAAACAATTAAGAAAAATTTGGATAATGCACATGAAAAGGCATCGAAAACATACAACTTAAGAAGTAAAGCAATAGAATATAATGTTGGTCAGGTAGTGTATAGGAAAAATCATATACTTAGTAATATGTCGAAACGTATAAATCGAAAATTCATGCCTAAATTCATAAAATGTAAAATTAGGGGAAAAATCGGCAAAAATTTATATGATATCGAAGATTTAAAAGGAAGGTATATTGGCAAATACCATACATCTGATTTAAAATCTTAAATAACTTAACCCGGCTTTGTGGATCGTGCCCCACGTTTTTGATTTCGTGGAATAATAAAAATTGTAACATTTTACTTGAAAATCGATTTACTGTTCGTACTTAAAAATAAATTATTTTCAATACGAAGCAGTTTTGTTGCGATTTTTAATTCATTTTCACATAATTTCACTTTGTTTTTGCATTTCTTTTGTTTTATGAAGCGATGTGTTTTTGAATATGTATAATTAACTCTTATTGTACATAAATAAAGCATTTATAATTGTTTCATAAAAATATGTTCACTGGGTAAATTTTCTTTTGAATGGATATTACATCTCTTATCGTATAAATACTTTTCTAGCATGCTATATTTTTTCTTGCATATGGACAAAGAGTAGTTAACAAGCATACGTACATACAAATATGTAAATATATATGTAAGATTGTTAATGCTGAGAATTTACACTCCAAAAGCTTAATATCTTTTATGATCGCATTTTTTTTGTCTTTCTTTAACTTTTGACATGTATGTAAGTTTGTTAACTCTGAGAGATTCAACATTTTTTTTTATTTTTTTTTATACTTATTTTGGTAATATTTTTGTCTTTTTTCAACTTTAATCAAATTAATGATAATTCCAATGTCATTCAGATCTCCTTGACAAAGTGCGTAATTTATTAAATGTGAGTAATTGATATGCAATGCCTATATTAATATTCTATTTTTGCGCTTTGGTCATTTCAAGGTAAAGTGTTTAAGAGTAAAGTAACTAACTCGCATTGTTAATATACAGTGATATACATACATATATAATTCGTTTTTAAAAGACATAAGTTTTCTTGATTAAAATTTGATCAAACTATTATAAATTAATAGAGCAATCAAGCTAATGTTTCAAAGTAGTGTTACTAAGAGAAAAATTGGAAAATTTTAAAGTCTCCAAACAACTACTACATGTCGAAATTTTTCTTGAGGTAAGATAATTTATTGGATCCATTATATAACTTTGTCGTCCTAACGTGGTTTCAACCTTTTATTAGGGAAGTGCATCTATTTCATAATTCAAAGTTCGTTTTAAAAGAAGATCCCACAACTATAGTGATTTTTAAGGCCATGTTCAGTACCCAGTATTATAACCTAAAAGTCTTTGAGAGGGTCTAAACATGTGTCTGGGAAACATACAACAGGCCAAGTCACATCACATGTCTACGATAATAAGTCTCACTAAGGCGCAGAAACCACGTGCTTAAAGCTTTATATTGCACATAATTTGGCATCAAATGCCACCGGAATCAAACTATATCATCATCAATTTCATCAAAGACAAATTCTACATCGGGCATAAGTACAGTGAACCAAATTCCAACAAGATATTGTATAAATTGCATATCTACTATTAGACATCAACATTTTCACCTAAATTCAATCTAATTCAAATAGTCCAAATTATACCTAAATAAGCCAATTAAAACATAACTTAAATCCACTAATTAAAAGCTAACCTATACATAATTTTAATCATGTTCTAAATTTATTCTAAATTTCCTAATTAAAACTATTGAAAATATGCAAAATTTAACCTAAATTCCCTAATTAAAACTATTGAAAATATGCAAAATTTAACCTAAATTCCCTAATTAAAACTATTGAAACTGTGCAAAATCTAACCTATATTCACGAATTTAAAACTATTACAAATATTTAAAACCTATTCTAAATTTTCTACTTAAAACTACATATATACATTTTCTAGTTAAAACTACTTATAATATTAAAACATATTCTAAATTTACTAAATAAGATTGTCTAAATATGTTTATATAATTTCCTAAACTTAAACTAATGAATTTATAAAAATATTATAACTAAAATTACTCAATTTAAAATTTCAATCAAATTGAATTACTTAAAATCATAATTTTAATTTTATAATCCTAATTATATATTCATTATTTCTCATATTACTTATAAGAAGAACTTTTTCCCATTATTAATTACTAATATTTATTCTTTAGTGTATATAAAAACACTATGAAATAGCTTTTTATATTTCTGAAACTAAAATATGTATGAAATCTCAGATTATAATTTATATTATTAAATTAAATTGATTTATAATTAACAACACTTTTTTGTTAAGTGTAAAATACGTATCTTTTCTTAAATTTTTTTCTAAACATTTTCCCATACTAATATCTAAATCAAATTGAATCAGTAATCATTATTCACATGTAGCAGAGATCATCACAATAACAACAACACTCTTTGAATTGCTGGGCCCATCATCTCAATAGAAGTGGAATGAAACATTGTAAGTTATTATGATTCTCTCTTATTTAATTTACTTTTAAGTATTTTCTTTATCATTATACGTATTTTGCATTTGCCATTATGCATTGTCAGTCCGTATTCCATTTGTCCCCACTGTCCGACTTGTGAAATTTATTTTTAAGAAAGTTAAAAACCAAAACAAAACATAATATTATTTTTACATCGATTAGTTTATTTATGACTCTCATTGAGTAATGATCATTTCTTTATATTACGCTTTATTATCATTTTTCTACTTTGTTTTAATAAAGTTTTGTTAATTTTGAATTTACGAAAATGAATCTATAAATATTTTAATATGGGAAGGATAACTATAACTAAGCTGTGAGTATGAGGTAAAAATTGTGTCGTGTACAGGGACAGATTTTAAATTGTAGGGTATCCAGTCTGTCATAGGCGTCTGTTCGTACAGTAGGGAGGGAACAATGTACCCTATATGGCATACCACCTTGCCATCAATTCGTTTGTATGAAACTTGTTTTATTTTAATTGTAATTTGCTTCCTTTTTTTATCATACTCCATGGGTATGGGAGTATGATATATGCTTACGCGGCCAGACACAGGTTAAGAATCATCATGTAGAGCTAGCGGGTCACCATTTCTATGCCCCTTAACCATGTATTGGTATTGTCATATATTTTTTTCAACATACGAAACTTGTACAATTTTTATTTTTCGAAAGAAATTAGGCGGCGCGTAACAGTTTATATGTGAGAATATTAGGGTGGTACCGTTAACAGAGAAATTTAGATATTTATAAAATATCAAAGTAAAAACTTTCTAGTTCTTGAAACAGTCAATAGTTTCGAATATTCTGTAAAATAGGGCACACCCTATTATATTTAAATGTTCCTGAACAAAAGAGCATCTGAATGTTTGTTTTACTTGTGTATGTATATAGAGCGGAAATTGAATTTTCATACACATTATGTTTCTTCCTCCATGTACTTTTCGACGACATAAATTGTAAAATGGCAAATACTGTTCGATAATGTGGCATATATTCAAACAGATAATAAAACTGGCAAAAAGAAAAAAAAACATACAACTGAATATCAATTAGACTTTCAAAAAACACTAGAATATATAAACCATTGCTATTTTTATCATTATTCTTGCTCGAATAAATACTGATAATAAAAATAAAACTGAAGTTACTTAAAACTAAGAAAGAATATAATGATGATAATAATGATGTTACTGATAGCTGAAACAAATCTAGCAAATAAATACATATGTATGTATGTAGGCAAGAACATACAACTTTACTAACATAATATGTATGGGTGTGTGTGTGTGTTTTGTCAAAGTAGGACACATTTCCTTTATTTCCGCTTTTGTTTGTATGTTTGTTTTCTGTAGGAGTGAGTATGTGTGCGTTGTTTTATTTCTAATAAAAGAAATCTGATACTTAATACTTTAATGTAAGAATGTTTATTTATTTGAATGTGTAAAAACAAAAATAAATTTTTGTTTGTAGCAAAATAATTATAGGAAATTTGTTTATAAAAATATAAATGTTAAACAAAAATAAACATATTTTTAGTATTTCTCTTACATACACCAGTTGTTACAAATTCTCCTTAATACAATCCCTAATTGAGTACTTCAATAATAAATTTTAAAATGAATAATGCTTTTGCTTAAAGAATTAAAAAAAAGGGAAAAAATATCAGCACTATCCCAGCAAAAACATACATTGAAAGGTAAGGGGCAGAAATATAAAAAATTTAAAGTGAAAAGAATAGTATTAAGGATTTGACCGACAAGTACTGAAAACCCTCGCTTGCAAATAGGAAGATAAGGAAGTACTTACTCCTGTCCTGATCGCCTGTAAATAGGGAGTAAAGTAATCAGTTTTGTTTTTGAAGAACAAATTTCTTTCTAGGATACGTCCAATGCGTCTTTTAATAGTTTTTACAAAAAATAGTTATTTAGTTAATTAGTTAGTTAGTTAGTTAGTTAGTTAGTTAGTTAGTTAGTTTAGTTAGTTAGTTTTAGTTAGTTAGTTCGTTAGTTAGTTAGTTAGTTAGTTAGTTAGTTAGTTCGTTAGTTAGTTTAGTTTAGTTCGTTCGTTTGTTTTAGTTAGTTTTAGTTCGTTAGTTAGTTTAGTTAGTTCGTTTTTTTTTTTAGTTAGTTCGTTAGTTAGTTAGTTCGTTCTTTCGTTAGTTAGTTTAGTTCGTTCGTTTTCGTTCGTTGTTCGTTCGTTCGTTTCGTTCGTTCGTTCGTTCGTTCTTTCGTTCGTTCGTTCGTTCGTTCGTTCTTAGTTCCTTCGTTCGTTGGTTCGTTGGTTCGTTCGTTCGTTCGTTCGTTCGTTCGTTCGTTCGTTTTGTTCGTTCGTTTCTTCGTTCTTCGTTTCGTTCGTTCGTTCGTTCGTTGTTCGTTCGTTCGTTCGTTCGTTCGTTCGTTCGTTTCGTTCGTTCGTTCTTAGTTCGTTCGTTCGTTGTTTCGTTCTTCGTTCGTCGTTTCGTTCGTTCGTTCGTTCGTTCGTTCTTCGTTCGTTTTTCGTTCTTCGTTCGTTCGTTCGTTGTTCGTTCGTTTCGTTCGTTCGTTCGTTCGTTCGTTCGTTCGTTCGTTCGTTCGTTCGTTCGTTTTCGTTCGTTCGTTCGTTCGTTCGTTCGTTCGTTCGTTCGTTCGTTCTCGTTCGTTTCGTTCGTTCGTTTCGTTCGTTCGTTCGTTCGTTCGTTCGTTCGTTCGTTCGTTCGTTCGTTCGTTCTCGTTCGTTCGTTTCGTTCGTTCGTTGTTCGTTCGTTCGTTAGTTCGTTCGTTCGTTCGTTCGTTCGTTCGTTCGTTCGTTCGTCGTTCGTTCGTTCGTTCGTTCGTTCGTTTCGTTCGTTCGTTCGTTCGTTCGTTCGTTCGTTCGTTGTTCGTTCGTTCGGTTAGTAGTTAGTAGTTAGTTAGTAGTTAGTTAGTTAGTTAGTTAGTTAGTTAGTTAGTAGTTAGTTAGTAGTTAGTTAGTTAGGTTAGTTAGTAGTTAGTTAGTTAGTTAGTGTTAGTTAGTTAGTTAGTTAGTTAGTAGTTAGTAGTTAGTTAGTAGTTAGTTAGTTAGTTAGTTAGTTAGTAGTAGTTCGGTAGTTAGTTAGTTAGTTAGTTAGTAGTTAGTTAGTTAGTTAGTTAGTTAGTTAGTTAGTTTAGTTACGTCAAATACGAAGACCTACATCTCAACCTCAATCGGTCCTGTAGTCCAAATAAAATTGTTCGGTCTAACAATTAATTTATTGATAATTGTAATCCAAATTTAGGCCTCTTTAAAAATTTTGTTAATTTTTTCTTACATAAAAATTCATTGCCTAAGAGCATAATTTATGTTTGTTATTACATTTTATAATTAACTCACAAATTTCTTTTCTATAAGATTAAAAGAACTATAAGGCAATATAGAAAGAAAAGACATGAATACATTACCTTATAATTACACATACTTCTGCTAATGAAATGCTGGTAATAAGATTACTAAAAAACAATTTCAAAATAAAAATATGGACATAAAGTATGTGCCCGAAAATGACTTTACAACTAACAATAATAAGAAAATTATACAAATTAAACGGCTATTCACCTTTCTTCTTCAAACACACTTTTAATGTAATCTCTTAATAAAATAAAACAACCCCCAGCGAAATTTATTTACTGTTAGTTACAGTTCTATATAAAAAATTCATAAAAAGAAACCAAATATCACCATGCCTGCATTAAAACAAAATCTTTCTTTAATTCAACAACTCAAAGGAAAGGTAACAAAAAAAACCTAATTTTGTTTTCTTGAAATAATTATTGTAAGGACCACCCAACGTATGATTAATATTTAATTTAAACATCAAGTTATCAACACTCATACGGCATTAGTTAGCATATCATCATATTGCCCATAGCAGTTGCATGTTGGTGATATAAATAAAAAAATAATTAAACTTAAAATTTTTAAATTGAATGTTAGAAATTTACACTGTGCTACAGTAATAAAAAAATGTGTTTTTGTAAGGTTAAAACGAAAACATTTTTTTTATCGTAAATAAAGGTGATTAGGAAACAAAATTAACTCTTTTACTGGACCTTAGACTAATCTATAGATTGTTGTCTTGACTATAGATCAATTCATAGTTTTTACTATAGACTGATCTGCAACATTTACTATAGACTGATATATAGTCTTGATTAACGACTGATCTACAAGTCTTGATTAGAAACTCATCTATAATTTTGATTAGAGAATATAGTTTTAACTATAGACTGATCTATAGTCTTGCCTATAGACTGATCTATAGTCTTAACTATAGACTGATCTATAGTCTTGCCTATAGACTGATTTATAGTCTTAACTGTAGACTGATCTATAATCTTGACTATAGATCGATCTATAGTATTGACTATGGACGGATCTAAAGTATTGACTACAGATTGATATATAGTCATATCTATAGACTCATCTACAGTTTTGACTATAGACTATGGACTGATCTATAGTCTTGACTATAGAGCCATCTATAGTCTTAACTATAGACTGATATATAGTCTTGACTATAGAGTCATCTATAGTCTTAACTATTGACTGATCTACAGTCTTAACTATATACTGATCTAAAATTTGACTTTAGACAGACCTATAGTCTTGACAATAGACTGATCTATAGTCTTGACTATAGACTGATCTATAATCTTAACAATGTACAGTCTTGACTATAGACTGATCTATAGCCTTTACTATAGACAGATCTATGGTCTTAACTATAGGTTGATCTATAGTCTTAACTAAAGGCTGATCTATAGTCTTAACTATAAACTGATATATAGCTTGACGATAGACTCATCTACAGTCTTGACTATAGACTGATCTATAGTATTTACTATAGACTGATCTATAATCTTGACTTTAGTCAGATCTATAGTCTTGACTATAGGCTGATCTATAATCTTGACTTTAGACAGATATGTTGTTTAGACAATAGACTGATCTATAGTCTTACCTATAGACTGATCTAAAATCTTGCTTATAGACTAACCTATAGTCTTTACTATAGACTGATCTAAAGTCTTGCTTATAGACAGACCTATAGTCTTTACTATAGACTTATCTATAGTCTTGGCTATATACTGATCTATAGTCTTGACTGTAGACTGATCTATAGTCTTCACTATAGAATGATCTATAGTATTGACTGTGGACCGATCTTTAAACTCCCTATTTGTAAGTACTTATTGAAGTTGTTATTTGTAAGCGAGCGTGAGAAGTACTTGCCTCTAATGTCCTCGTGTTAAATAAATAACTCATTACTTTTCAATGTAAATTTTTGCTAAAAACATAAGCTTTAAAAAATATATTCCCAATAAAACTCTCTATATATTTCGCATTTTTCAATAAAGTTTTTCTTTTATTAAATACTAAATTGTAATACTTTTTTTATATAAGTAAGTAATGTATAAGTATAATTTTAGGCGCAAGTACATTTCATGTATGTTTTTCTTTTTCATTAATATTATTTTTATACGAATAAAATAATATTTTTATTATTTTTTTTAATGTATAATAAATGCTGGTATTATTTTCGTTTATAATTTCTGGGGTTTTTATTGCAATTTAATGTCAATTTTAATTATAAGTAATAAATGCTTGTATTAATTTTAATAAATTAATATATAAATATTTGATGCTTTTTAATAATATTGCTTATTTAGTGTAATAAATATTTTATTTTAATTTTTTTTACGTAAAATTTTTATTATTGTGTGGTATTTGGTGTATTTGATATACTATTTTTGCTTTGCTCTTATTTTAAGTATATAAATTTAAGAAATTTTAATTTAGCCTTAAAAAAGCGATAGTAGGCAATTTGAGAGGATTTGTTTTGATAATAATTTTTCAAGGATGTTGATATTTGAAAATGCTTCTAACTAATATTTCTGAATTATTCTTTTAAGAAATTAAAACATTTCTTAATTATTTGTTTAATTTTTTCTAATTGCAGTCTTATCGCTTTTTTGTGGTAAATTGCTTTTTTTAATATTGTAAAAGTTTGTGGCAAAAAACGCAGCTAATTTAAATGCAATAAGTATTTTATATTGGCTTTTATAAAGTAGTTTGTAATTTTTTTTTGGTATATGTGGTTCTTAATTGTTTAAACTTTATTTTCAGATATATTTTTTTTAATATTTTTATTTGTGTATATTGTTTATTTTGAATATATTGTATAATTTTATTTATTTTTAAGTATTTATGTATATTATTAATGTCTTGTTAAATTTCACGGTTTGGGTTTTTATAATTAAGTTTAATTAAAAAGAAATATTAAATTAAATAATTTGGCTTTTATTCATCGTTCATTTATTATTTTAGTAAACTGTTTTACATATTAAAAGAAATGAAAAAAAAAAATAATAATTTAATAAATTTTAAAAGTTAAAAATATGTCGAATTTTATATATTTTTCTCCAATGCACAGTGGGATAGAATTAATATTTTTTAAATAAATCTACTATTTCAAAACGGCTATTCTGATCAGGATAAAATTTGACATGGACAAGCAGTTTCGAGCTTAAGATTTGAAAATGGACCGAAAACAATGGAAAATGAATGCTCCAGCGTGACATTGATAAAGACTAGACTATAGACTGGACTATGGACTAGATTATAGACTAGACTATAGACTAGTCTATAGTCTAGTCTATAGTCTAGTCTATAGTCTAGTCTATAGTCTAGTCTATAGTCTAGTCTATAGTCTAGTCTATAGTCTAGTCTATAGTCTAGTCTATAGTCTAGTCTAGTCTAGTCTAGTCTAGTCTATAGTCTAGTCTATAGTCTAGTCTATAGTCTAGTCTATAGTCTAGTCTATAGTCTAGTCTAGTCTAGTCTATAGTCTAGTCTATAGTCTAGTCTAGTCTAGTCTATAGTCTAGTCTATAGTCTAGTCTATAGTCTAGTCTATAGTCTAGTCTATAGTCTTGTCTATAGTCTAGTCTATAGTCTAGACTATAGTCTAGTCTATAGTCTTGTCTATAGTCTAGTCTATAGTCTAGTCTATAGTCTAGTCTATAGTATAGTCTATAGTCTAGTCTATAGTCTAGTCTATAGTCTAGTCTATAGTCTAGTCTATAGACTACACACGGCTGGCTCAAAACTGGCAGACATATACTTATGCAAATAAAACTTGCCGTTTTATTTGCATATTTTATTTGATTGCACTCTAGCAATTGTTGTTTTTCTGTCTGAAAACCAACCGCTTTTTTACTCCCTACGTGTAAGTACTTATTTAAGTAGTTACTTGTAAGCGTGGTAAGTTTTTGCCTGCCATATCGTTACCGTGTTAAAATTTTGAGCTAAAATTCTTAGGGAGAAGTAGTTAAAAGAATCTCTTTTTAGCTTTTCAACTCATTACTTTTCAATGTAAGTTTTTGGTGGGTGTTTAGACTTTTGGCCAAAATCTCAATAATATGAAAGCTTTTTATATCGCTTCCTGGTATTGTGTTTAAATAGAAAAACTGATAAAAAGGAGTATTTTTGCTTTTACCCCCAGATTACACTATTTAACGAAAGTCAAACCGTACTAATAATTATGACTTCTCACATTACATGATTATTAATTAAATTCGAATAATAGCGTGGGGATTTCAAGAAATTACTATGTGTTTTTGTTTTTAAAAATATATGTTTTTCTCTTATTTTACAAAATACATAAAAGAAAAAAATAATAAATCGTAGTTATTAAGAAATAACTATACTACTTGACTGCGTATTGTATTCTAGACCACCTGCTGTTTCAAACTAAAGTAACTTCCTTTCTTGGGTAGTTATTGTGAAAAAATGTTTTCGTTATAAAATCAAAATAAACAAATATACATACATACATATATATTTTATAAAAATTCCCTAGAATTTGATAAATAACTGGAAAAATGTTTACAATGTTGATTTAAAATTAAATATATATATTAAATTTTATATAATAATTTTTGGGTGTTTTTCATCTTAACTGAGGTTTATAAATAGGTTATTTAAATAACAAATTTCATAATTTTTCTTGGGGAATATTGAATTTTTTTTTTTAAGAATTTTGATAAATTAAACAGGGCAACAACATTTGATGAAATAGAAACCCAGTGCCATGTTTACGAGATATCGTGTCATAAAGATACTATTATCTGAACATTTTGTTATGCCATCCGAAAGTTTAATATATCTTCTTCCTTTCTTGAGATTAGGTTACAATATCTCAAAGAAGGAGTGAGAGATTAAGCCGTTATTCTAAAGTCCATAGATTGAACTTTGGGATGACAAAACAAATTTATATAATATTTATTTGTTGGTAAAAGTAATTTGTAAGAACAAATATAATTTATTCTGAGAGATATCTCTTCTCTATGAGGCCACTCATAATTTACCACTTTAACTCGAAAACTAACCCTCTATTCGTTTTTTTTTTTTTTGTCTGTAAAACATTGATTTTCTATATAAATATCTACATTTTTATTTAATTATATATTTATATATTTAAGAATTTTAAACAGTCTTTTTTGCTAACAAATCCTGTGTATAATATATATATATTTTTTTTAATTTGTTGCTTTTATGGTATAATTAATTTCGTTTTAATATAAAAAAGTAAGAAATTATTTATTTGAAGCTTATTATTTTTATAAGGATAAATTATGTGCAAAAATGTTTAAGTTAATTTGATTTTTATTTTTCTGTTATACTTACTAGTGGAAAAAAAACTTTATTAATAAAATTATTATTTAATTTAAACTACAAGTTATTAAACTAGACGATGTTGAGAATGATGAGTGATTTCTTTAAACATTTCCAATTACATTAATTTTAGAAGTTTCTGAATATAATTTAGAAAGTATTTAAAAATTTGGCAATGAACTGTAATGACTTGTACCTACATAACCACTTAATTTTCAATCCATTACTTTTGAGTACTCTTATAATGACTTTTATAAGACACGTAACTACATATTTAAGTAGTTATTTTTTAAGCGTGTGTGGTAAGTACTTGCTTCCAATAACATCACCGTGTTAAAATAATGAGTTAAAATGTTAATTAAGAAGCTAGTTTAGTTTTTGAACACATTACTTTTCTATGTAATTTTTTGCTGGAATCGGTTCCACATTACTTCAATGAAATATATATTTATTTTGAACCGTTTTACAACAAAAACTTTCTAGACAATGAAGTATTTAAAAAAAAAATTTTAAACTGGGTATAGAGACAAGTATATTAGGACTGTTTGTTTGTTAGGACATTATAGACAGCTAATCAGCTGGACCGATTTCTATGAAATTTGCACAGTGTCTTCCTGTATGTCTGCAAGGAACTATCGGCTACTAAACTTCAAAATAAGTATTAAAAGTCACATATCTCGGAAACTGCAAGAGCTAGAATCAAATTTTGTATGGACAACTTTGACATCCATATGTAAAGTGGGCGTGTCACCTCCCATATATTTGAGAAAATGGTATATTTGAGAAAATATAATAACTAGAGTCCGGAGCTAGAGGGCGAACTTTCATATGCAGGTCTTGGCACCTCCCGGAATGAACATAAAAATTTGTATATCTGAGAAACTATTAGAGCTAAAATTTTGCTACGAACTACTGTGGCATTCATGTGAACATTCGGGAAATTGGTGGATTCGATTTTAGGGGCGTGGTACCTACCATATAAAGTAAATTCAAAAATTTGTTAATCTAGGAAACTATTGGAGCTAGAATCTTAAAATTTTGTACGATGAATTTTAACATCTATTTGATCATTTGGGAGAAAAAAAGGACGGATTTTTATTAGGGGGCCTGTCACCTCCCATATGAATTAAATATAAAAATTCGTATATCTGGCTAACTGTTAGAGGTAGCAAAGCACACTGGGTATAGC
The DNA here is from genome assembly GCF_015586225.1 of Lucilia sericata. Lineage (NCBI taxonomy): Eukaryota > Metazoa > Arthropoda > Insecta > Diptera > Calliphoridae > Lucilia > Lucilia sericata. The sequence goes on from NW_023994510.1 coordinate 52,490, forward strand.
TAGTGTCTATATAAATTTGCACCGAAATTCATATTGAGATAAACGTCAGAGTAGTTTTCTGAAAGGGACTTGCAGCATATAATGATAAGAGACGCGACATAATCAAGTTTTATAAGCACCGAAATCTTTATACAATATTTTATAAACATCGGTCTATAATAGACCCTACCCTTCATGTAAGGTCCCCTTTAGAAAATGAATTTAACGTTTATAACGGTCTAACAATATGTTTTGTAGTAATCAAAATCACTCTACCAAGTTTTTTTTAGATTCGGTCCATAATTGATGGTACCGCCTATATAAGGTTCTATTCAGAAAATTACTTTAACAGACATAAAAATGTCAGTATAGCAATGAGAATAAAAGTATCGAGTTTTACATCAACCGAAATCTCTATTCCAATTTGTATATACTATATCAGAGATGGGTCACCCTAATGTTATGTATCTTGCGCACAGACAGACGGCTAGGTAAATATGGTTTAGCTGGTTGTTAGTTTTAAAGGAGAACGTATGTTACGTCAAATCAGAAGAAATATATCTAGGCTTCTATTCGGCCTGTTGTGCACTCGTTCATAAGTGTCTTTGGTGGGAATCGAAGCCACTAGCTCCGGTCTGATAGACTAGAACACTAACCGCTAGCCTACCGAAGGTACAAACATTGACATAGCTTACTCGACTATGAAATTGACTCTGAGCCGATTCTGACATTTCGTGACGTCATCAAAATTGGAAGTCCAGAATGAGCAGTCCACGTCATATAAGACCAAAATTATTTGTAAATGTGTTATTTGTTAATGTCATGTCTTGATCATAAAAAATATATAAATATAAATTTCTGGAAATTACCTCGAGATTTTTGATGATAATTTTTGAATACAGTTGGAAATGGTGTATGAGTTTGAAAATAGAATAAAATGAGCAAAATTATATTTTAAATTTTGTAATGTTTTCAATATCACAGTTTAATAAATGAATAAATTAATGAGTTTTTTTCTGGAACAGAAGCCGAAAAAAAAACTTGTCCACATACCATTTATTCTGTTTAAGACCACTTCATTAAATGTTAATCCGAGAATTAGTTGATGATTTCTTGATTTCATTTACATGTATTTCCCTCAAAGGAATGATATCATAAACAATTCTTTGAAGGATGCTCTATAATGTGAATGAAAAATTCTCGGAATATTCGTGATAAAAATTATTTTCTCAGTTAAAGCTAAAATTGAAAAAGAAAAAATGGAATGAAATGATATGATCGTTTTAGCGGAGCTTATTTGAAATCACTAAATGTTGGCTAATAAACTATTTATCATAAATAAGTGGACCATTTATTTTCGGTTTCCATTAATAATGGTTATTTTTGGTTTTACTTGTATGAAACACATTTTGGTTTAATGATTGTGAATTATCTAAACCAGATTGCAAAGAAATTATATGTTAAAACTATGTAGTGTCCTGCTCTATAGATACACACACATTTATTTAATAAAATAAATGAGAATAAATTTCAACACAAATTTCTAATCAGTATTCTTATCACATACAAACTGAAATTTTATGACAACGAAAAAAAGAAAAATTAAATATTATTTTCTTTAATGTTTCTATCTACAATTGCATATGTATGTGTATTATTAAATACTGTGGTATGTACGTTATAAGTATGATATCATATGTGTATCTATTGTAAGTATAAATATGTGAGTATGTATGTATGTATGAACTTTAAACTTTCAATTATTTACTTAAGTATGTATGTGTATTGCACTATAACTGTTGTTTTACTGTCAGTCCCATCCTTGAAATTGTAGCTGCTGCTGCTGCTACTATATATTTTAAAAATGTCTCTAACAAACTTAACGTCTGGCATACTGACAACATACCGAATTACGTGGTACCCTCTGGGTTGGTAGACCCGAAATGCCCTTCAGATATGTATATGAGACTGGCTGACGTAGTATACGTTGTGGCGGTGGTTTTGTTTTGGTTTTTGAAGAAGACGATGATGAGGATGATGATGCTTTACCCGTTACCGAGGCTGAACAGGATGAAGCTGAACACGAAGAAGTTTTCTTAAGACATGAAGTTGTCGCTGCTGAGGAAGAAGTTTGTGATTTTTTATTGAGTTCTAGGTTAGAGGATGATTTCAAAGCAGATTTAATGGGTGTGCCATTGTTGGTGGATGCCGAAGCCGATGACGTGGGTAAAGTGGGTGGGGGTGTAACACCGCTGCAGGAAAGGGAACGTGATGATAGAGAGAATGCCTCAAAGGCTCGCCTTAAAGAGGTGGTGGAACGTCGGTGAAGGCGCGAAAAACTAGAACGTGCAAATGATTTACGCTCTTTATTGTAAGCATTAGGCTGTTTTACAGCTTCATCAGTATTCTCATTATTATCATCTGCAGCATTCTCATCTGTATTATTGTCACCAGTCTCCTCATCAGTATTCGCCACAAACGAACTATTTACTTTACTAGCACTTTGCCGCTGTTGTTGTTGCAACTGCAATTGCTGCAGTTGTTCATCAATATCAACTGTACTGCTAGTTTCACTCGAGGCACACGATACATACTCACTGGCTGCACAGGCCGCAGTAGAAGAAGAGTTAAGCAATAGATTAGTATCTTTTTTATTGTTATCGCCTGTCGCTGATGATGTTGATGATGCTGCTGATGCTATTGCCGATGAAGGTGGTGTATGCGATGAACACGAATCGGTCGATGAACTTTGATTGTCCTCCTCATTGCTGGCCGTATAAACTAGGTCATCATTTGACCTCAAACCAAAACGTCGACTCAGTTGACGAAAGAAGCCCATATTACGTTCATAACGAGGTATTGGCGAATTGCCACTACAATTGGGTGATATACTGCGGCTGTGATGTATTGCGTCATCATTTAAGGCATCCAGGGGTGTATGGCCTTCTCGAACAGCCGCTGCCACTGGCATATCGGCAAAATATACATGAGTTGTACTCATTGTTATCTAGAAATGTTGCTATTTTTTAAATTTTAATAGATTTTTTTTTAATTCCAATACCTTCTTTTTAATTTATGTATCTATTGTTTTTAGATCTTTTCTAATTTTAATATTTATTTATGCATTTTATTGCATTTATACCGGTATCATGTTTTTTTTTTGTTGTTTTGATTTGCTCTATTTTCTATTTACACTCACTCTTTCTCTTTAGTGTCTGCAATTTGTTTGTATTTATTTCATTTACCGTTACTTTTACTTTATTTTACTTTCATTTAACTTTGTTGTTTTCCTTTTTCACTTTTTTCTCAACCACCACTCACTTTGACTGTCCTTAAAGTACTGAAGGATTTTTCTGCAAGCGGCTTACTTTTATACCACTTGCTCTCTTTTTGTCTTTATGCTACAATTTTTCTCCATTTCTCTGTGTAACAGTTTTTACACATGCTAAATTTTCTGCATACTATGTTTATGTTTTTATTTTGCACTAGTCTGCAAAGTTAATGTGCGTTAAATTTATATTTAGTATGTGTAGAAAAAGTACATTTTGAGTACTTTTTTAGAAACATTAGTAAAAGTACCGCTAACAAAATTAAAAATAGCTATAATTTTAAAACGTTTTGAAGGCTGAGAATATTATATTTATAGGCTTCTAGGGCACATAAATGACTACATTTTCCAAAAACGATATTTATTTAACGTAAATCACTAAAATAGTGGGGTGTAAAAAATGTTCATTAATTTAGCATATGTACACTTTCAATACAAGAAATCCTTACTAACAACTAGATCAAAATCATTTAAAGCATGAAATTTATTCCAATTGGCTTAAGATTACTTTTTGAGTCGATTAATTCCTGCTCGCTAGTGAATATGATCGTTAAAGGTATTTTCTGAATAGGCCTTTATATGGGTGGTAGCATCAATAATGGACCGATTCTCATAAAACTTGGTAGAGTGATTTTACTGCCAACAGACTAACTAACTAACTAACTAACTAACTAACTAACTAACTAACTAACTAACTAACTAACTAACTAACTAACTAACTAACTAACTAACTAACTAACTAACTAACTAACTAACTAACTAACTAACTAACTAACTACTAACTAACTAACTAACTACTAACTAACTACTAACTAACTACTAACTAACTAACTAACTAACTAACTAACTAACTAACTAACTAACTAACTAACTAACTAACTAACTAACTAACTAACTAACTAACTAACTAACTAACTACTAACTAACTAACTAACTACTAACTACTACTAACTAACTAACTAACTAACTAACTAACTAACTAACTAACTAACTAACTAACTAACTAACTAACTACTAACTAACTAACTAACTAACTAACTACTAACTAACTAACTAACTAACTAACTAACTAACTAACTAACTAACTAACTAACTAACTAACTAACTACTAACTAACTAACTAACTAACTAACTAACTAACTAACTAACTAACTAACTAACTTAACTAACTAACTAACTAACTAACTACTAACTAACTAACTAACTAACTAACTAACTAACTAACTAACTAACTAACTAACTAACTAACTAACTAACTAACTAACTAACTAACTAACTAACTAACTAACTAACTAACTAACTAACTAACTAACTAACTAACTAACTAACTAACTAACTAACTAACTAACTAACTAACTAACTAACTAACTACTAACTAACTACTAACTAACTAACTAACTAACTAACTAACTAACTAACTAACTAACTAACTAACTAACTAACTAACTAACTAACTAACTAACTAACTACTAACTAACTAACTAACTAACTAACTAACTAACTAACTAACTAACTAACTAACTAACTAACTACTAACTAACTAACTAACTACTAACTAACTAACTAACTAACTAACTACTAACTAACTAACTAACTAACTAACTACTAACTAACTAACTAACTAACTAACTAACTAACTAACTAACTAACTAACTAACTAACTAACTAACTAACTAACTAACTAACTAACTAACTAACTAACTAACTAACTAACTAACTAACTAACTAACTAACTAACTAACTAACTAACTAACTAACTAACTAACTAACTAACTAACTAACTAACTAACTACTAACTAACTAACTAACTAACTAACTAACTAACTAACTAACTAACTAACTAACTAACTACTAACTAACTAACTAACTAACTACTAACTAACTAACTAACTACTAACTAACTAACTAACTAACTAACTACTAACTAACTAACTAACTACTAACTAACTAACTAACTAACTAACTACTAACTACTAACTAACTAACTAACTAACTAACTACTAACTAACTAACTAACTAACTAACTAACTAACTAACTAACTAACTAACTAACTAACTAACTAACTAACTAACTAACTAACTAACTACTAACTAACTAACTACTAACTAACTAACTAACTAACTAACTAACTAACTAACTAACTAACTAACTAACTAACTAACTAACTAACTAACTAACTAACTAACTAACTAACTAACTAACTAACTACTAACTAACTAACTACTAACTAACTAACTAACTACTACTAACTAACTAACTAACTAACTAACTAACTAACTACTAACTACTAACTAACTAACTAACTAACTAACTAACTAACTAACTAACTAACTAACTAACTAACTAACTAACTAACTAACTACTAACTAACTAACTAACTAACTAACTAACTAACTAACTAACTAACTAACTACTAACTAACTAACTAACTAACTAACTACTAACTAACTAACTAACTAACTAACTACTAACTAACTAACTAACTAACTAACTAACTAACTAACTAACTAACTACTAACTAACTAACTAACTAACTAACTAACTAACTACTAACTACTAACTAACTAACTAACTACTAACTAACTAACTAACTAACTAACTAACTAACTAACTAACTACTAACTAACAACTAACTAACTAACTAACTAACTAACTAACTAACTAACTAACTAACTAACTAACTAAACTACTAACTAAACTAACTACCTAACTAACTAACTAATAACTAACTAACTAACTAACTAATTAACTAACTAAAACTAAATAAACTAACTAAACTAACTAAACTAAAAACTAACTAACTAACTAACTAAACTAACTAAATAACCTAACTAACTAACTACTACTAACTAACTAACTAACTAACTAACTAACTAACTAAACTAACTAACTAACTAACTAACTAACTAACTACCTAACTAACTGGTTTACTGGCGGGTCCAAACACACAGACTGGTGATACTGGAGCAGGCATTTGTGGTCTTCAATCTTCATGGGAAAATATCCCTCAATCTTTCAGGTGGAAATCTACGCCATCTTCTTCTGTGCTAGAGAGTGCGTGAGGAGAAAGTTAAGGGGTCTGAGAATTTACATAATGTCAGACAGCCGAGCAGCCCTCAAGGCCTTACTTTCGTATGAAGTTAGGTCGGAAAATCCCAAAAGTTGTTACCTACATCAGTTGATAGGACTATCTTTAGGCATTTTAATCAATAATCACCCCATTGGGGTTCTAATCGTGTTGCGTGTCCATTAGGGAGATAACTGTTAACTTTTTTTTGCAAATGTGGAAGTTGGCATGGGAAAGTCGAATAGAACATTAAAAGATATGAAAAACGACGGTATTCTTTTTTCGCGATTATTAAAACAGTTCAGGCACCTAATGTCTGTCTGTCTGTTTTTGGAGGCCCCACATATCTTTGGAATCCCAAGCTTAGATGGTTTCATTAGATAGGATTTTAGGACCTTAGCTGTTTAGCTTTCGATTAGGGTATGTAAAATTTTATATTTGCAAAAAAAAAAAAAAAAAACAGAAAGTCATTACCCTAATGAATGTGCATTTCCACATCGGTGGAAATGCCTGCATTTTAAATAAAAACTATTAAATTTAATGTATTAAAAAAATATAAAATTTTTCATTACTTATACGACGTGGTGGTATATCAAAAATTTCGTAAAATTTTATATCCCTAATGTTAGAAACTAGATTACGAAATCAGTATCAATTAGAAGAGTGTAAAAAAGAACCATTTCCCATAAAATAGAAATTAATTACACATTTTACATCGATTTCTTATGTTTTTGCTAATTTATTTTTATTAATTTTTTAAATTCAGTAATTTCGTACCTATTTCATAAAGTACCAAATATTAAATCCTATGCATATGTTGTATTGTAAATGCATACATACTAATATTGTAAAATTTTCTCCTGCACAATTTACAATTCTCTTCGAATTTTAAACTAACGTTAAGATTTAGATAATGTACATTTAGGTTTGTTACTTAGTTTGTAACAGTTTCGAACTGCTAGCGATTGGAAGACTGGTTTTCAATGGTTTAAATACATATTAAGAACACATGTTTACGTTTTTGTTGTAAGTAGTTTCTTTCCATATTATTTGTTTTATCATAGAAGGGTGTTTAAGATTCGTTTTTGTCAACTTCTACGTCATTATCTACGTCTCATACCCATCCCATAGTTTAACAGTTAAATGCATAGTGTTGTCTTAAATAAACGAAATAATGTGTTTACTTCCGTTGTTTACAATTGTTGACAAACCAAAAGAAACAAAAAAAAAAAACATTTTTATACAAAAAAAAAAAAAAAATCTCATGCCATTATAATGTCTCTTTACAGAACGAAGTCATTGTCCTGTAGCAAGTTGTAATCATTTCTATTGACAAATATTTGTACTTTCAATTAATTGCATTTTCTACAATGCAATTAAATGTTTGTAAGAATGTGTCGATAGGAAGCATTAATTACATTTTAAGGCAATGGACAAAAGATCTTCTTCCAATGACAGACAACAATATACAAGAAGTTGCTGCTGACAATATAATTGCTTTTTTTAGTTTTTGTATTTTGGGAGTAGGAGTTGGAAAAAATATTCAATTAGATTGTTTTATTCTTATCGAACAAGGAATTTTTGAGTATTGAACTTTAATTAACACAAGTTACCAAGTTTATGTGTTATGAAAGCTTAACAAACTATAGTATTATTTCAAACTATAGAGAGTTGTTTGGGAGGTCAACGTTCAGAGTGTCCACAGTCCTAGGGGTTTCGTAGAAAAGAGGTTCAGTTCTAGTTCAGTTCGAGTTCTGTACTAGTTCAGTTCTAGTTTAGATCTAGTTCAGTTCTAGTTCAGTTCTCGTTCAGTTCTAGTTCAGTTCTAGTTCAGTTCTAGTTCAGTTGTAGTTCAGTTCTAGTTCAGTTCTAGTTCAGTCTAGTTCAGTCTAGTTCAGTTCTAGTTCAGTTCTAGTTCAGTTCTAGTTCAGTTCTAGTTCAGTTCTAGTTCAGTTCTAGTTCAGTTCTAGTTCAGTTCTCGTTCAGTTCTAGTTCAGTTCTAGTTCAATTCTAGTTCAGTTCTAGTTCAGTTCTAGTTCAGTTCTAGTTCAGTTCTAGTTCAGTTCTAGTTCAGTTCTAGTTCAGTTCTAGTTCAGTTCTAGTTCAGTTCTAGTTCAGTTCTAGTTCAGTTCTAGTTCAGTTCTAGTTCAGTTCTCGTTCAGTTCTAGTTCAGTTCTAGTTCAATTCTAGTTCAGTTCTAGTTCAGTTCTAGTTCAGTTCTAGTTCAGTTCTAGTTCAGTTCTAGTTCAGTTCTAGTTCAGTTCTAGTTCAGTTCTAGTTCAGTTCTAGTTCAGTTCTAGTTCAGTTCTAGTTCAGTTCTAGTTCAGTTCTAGTTCAGTTCTAGTTCAGTTCTAGTTCAGTTCTAGTTCAGTTCTAGTTCAGTTCTAGTTCAGTTCTAGTTCAGTTCTAGTTCAGTTCTAGTTCAGTTCTAGTTCAGTTCTAGTTCAGTTCTAGTTCAGTTCTAGTTCAGTTCTAGTTCAGTTCTAGTTCAGTTCTAGTTCAGTTCTAGTTCAGTTCTAGTTCACTTCTAGTTCAGTTCTAGTTCAGTTCTAGTTCAGTTCTAGTTCAGTTCTAGTTCAGTTCTAGTTCAGTTCTAGTTCAGTTCTAGTTCAGTTCTAGTTCAGTTCTAGTTCAGTTCTAGTTCAGTTCTAGTTCAGTTCTAGTTCAGTTCTAGTTCAGTTCTAGTTCAGTTCTAGTTCAGTTCTAGTTCAGTTCTAGTTCAGTTCTAGTTCAGTTCTAGTTCAGTTCTAGTTCAGTTCTAGTTCAGTTCTAGTTCAGTTCTAGTTCAGTTCTAGTTCAGTTCTAGTTCAGTTCTAGTTCAGTTCTAGTTCAGTTCTAGTTCAGTTCTAGTTCAGTTCTAGTTCAGTTCTAGTTCAGTTCTAGTTCAGTTCTAGTTCAGTTCTAGTTCAGTTCTAGTTCAGTTCTAGTTCAGTTCTAGTTCAGTTCTAGTTCAGTTCTAGTTCAGTTCTAGTTCAGTTCTAGTTCAGTTCTAGTTCAGTTCTAGTTCAGTTCTAGTTCAGTTCTAGTTCAGTTCTAGTTCGTTCTAGTTCAGTTCTAGTTCAGTTCTAGTTCATCTAGTCAGTTCTAGTTCAGTTCTAGTTCAGTTCTAGTTCAGTTCTAGTTCAGTTCTAGTTCAGTTCTAGTTCAGTTCTAGTTCAGTTCTAGTTCAGTTCTAGTTCAGTTCTAGTTCAGTTCTAGTTCGTTCTAGTTCAGTTCTAGTTCAGTTCTAGTTCAGTTCTGGTTCAGTTCTAGTTCTAGTTCAGTTCTAGTTCTGTTCTAGTTCAGTTCTAGTTTAGTTTCAAAGTAAGTTCTAGTTCATTTCCAATTCAGTTCTGGTTAGATTTTTGACTTTCTCTAAAAATTCGTCAATATACTAAAAAATCCGATTTTTAATTAAAAAATACATTTTTATTACAAAAACTTAATTTTGGAAATCTGGCTATTCAAAGATTTATTATAATTTAATCACAAAGTGAACAACGAGTGGTATGAGTAATTTTATTCATCATACGTATTAGTATATGTAATTTCCAAATTTTAACTATGAGGAATTCAAATGGATTTTGTGTTTTGAATGCAATTAATATTAATTTACTTTTGATTCTAATTGTATTCAAATTACATATCACCCCTTAAACAAATTTGTTCGTTCATTGCCCCAAAATATTCTTAAATTTTCAATAGCATATTGAACATTTTGCCGTCAGATGCAACTGTCATTCAAGCAACCTACACAAGAAAATTGGTCTGCTGAGCGATGATAAGGATGATGTATGTATCTTATAGAAATTGATTATCTATTGGTGATAATCAACAGCAGTAACAACCAAAATATCAGCGACGTCGATGACGTCATTAGTTTACAGTCATTAACCTTTATATTTTCATGTAGAATATTTTTGTTTAAAAATAAAGCATAACCTTATATACCACCACTTAGAAATTGTGACAACTAACAGGAAAACTATAATCCATTCCAGTGTTTGGCTAAGACAATGACACTAAATTATTAATATAAGCTCAGGAAGGTTGAACTCACTTGTTTATATTGCAGATTTTAGTACAATTACCCTTAACCTGTACCCAAGCTTTAAATAGATTTTATGTTATTAAGTAATATAGGTAAGTTCATAGAAATAGTTGGGTAAAATGTTAATAAACTGAAATTTATATTTTAGATGTTTATGGCATTTGTCTATTGTTAGTTAATGTTGAAAATTAAAATGAATTAAATTTAGTCATAATTTCCAGATAAACATTATAGATATATTGGTATAAGTAATGCTGGAATTAATATTACTTATACCACTGGTAGTTCTCTTATTTTCTCTTATTTATTTAAATCTAAGTTTTTAATTAAAAAAGAAGGTCAACATAATCCAATATTATGTCTTTCCATCCTCAAAACTTAACTAATAATAACCTATAATAAAATATTGAATAATAAGTGTATATTTTATAAAAATATAACAATATTATTTATTATTAAAATACATGAATATTTTATGAATGAATGAATAACATTCATTTAATAGCCACGTGTCACTCACTTCCTTCAACATATGTATACATGTGTACATGAACAACCACATTCAAATTATACACATTTATATGTTTATGTATACATTTGTATTTTATTTACTATACAAACTTACACATGCACCACTCGCTAACACCATGAATGGAAGTTAAAACAAAAGGACATAATTTAAATTTATTAATAAATTACTATTTATTAATAAATATAAAAATAAAATAAATGTCTCTCCATTTTAACTGTTGAGTAGCATTTATCCTGCCATTTCGTTTATGACTCTTTCGCACTTGAAAGAATGATGAAAACTGATATAAACTATTTTTTTCGGTTGCACCGGCATTGTTTTTTTCAACACAGAATTATGGAATATTTTAACCTTCTAGTTCAGTTCTAGTTCAGTTCTAGTTCAGTTCTAGTTCAGTTCTAGTTCAGTTCTAGTTCAGTTCTAGTTCAGTTCTAGTTCAGTTCTAGTTCTAGTTCAGTTCTAGTTCTAGTTCTAGTTCTAGTTCTAGTTCTAGTTCAGTTCAGTTCTAGTTCTAGTTCAGTTCTAGTTCAGTTCTAGTTCAGTTCTAGTTCAGTTCTAGTTCTAGTTCAGTTCTAGTTCTAGTTCAGTTCTAGTTCAGTTCTAGTTAAGTTCTAGTTCAGTTCTAGTTCAGTTCTAGTTCAGTTCTAGTTCAGTTCTAGTTCAGTTCTAGTTCAGTTCTAGTTCAGTTCTAGTTCAGTTCTAGTTCAGTTCTTTCAGTTCTAGTTCAGTTCTAGTTCAGTTCTAGTTCAGTTCTAGTTCAGTTCTAGTTCAGTTCTAGTTCAGTTCTAGTTCAGTTCTAGTTCAGTTCTAGTTCAGTTCTAGTTCAGTTCTAGTTCAGTTCTAGTTCAGTTCTAGTTCAGTTCTAGTTCAGTTCTAGTTCAGTTCTAGTTCAGTTCTAGTTCAGTTCTAGTTCAGTTCTAGTTCAGTTCAGTTCAGTTCTAGTTCAGTTCTAGTTCAGTTCTAGTTCAGTTCTAGTTCAGTTCTAGTTCAGTTCTAGTTCAGTTCTAGTTCAGTTCTAGTTTCATTCTAGTTCAGTTCTAGTTCAGTTCTAGTTCAGTTCTAGTTCAGTTCTAGTTCAGTTCTAGTTCAGTTCTAGTTCAGTTCTAGTTCAGTTCTAGTTCAGTTCTAGTTCAGTTCTAGTTCATTCTAGTTCAGTTTCTAGTTCAGTTCTAGTTCAGTTCTAGTTCAGTTCTAGTTAGTTCTAGTTCAGTTCTAGTTCAGTTCGTTCAGTTCGAGTTTCAGTTCTAGTTCTTCAGTCTAAGTTCAGTTCTAGTTCAGTTCTAGTTCAGTTCTAGTTCAGTTCTAGTTCAGTTCTAGTTCAGTTCTAGATTCAGTTCTAGTTCAGTTCTAGTTCAGTTCTAGTTCAGTTCTAGGTTCAGTTCTAGTTCAGTTCTAGTTCAGTTTCTATTCAGTTCTAGTTCAGTTTCTAGTTCAGTTCTAGTTCAGTTCTAGTTCAGTTCTAGTTCATCTAGTTCAGTTCTAGTTCAGTTCTAGTTCAGTTCTAGGTTCAGTTCTAGTTCATTCTAGCTTTCAGCTTCAGTCTAGTTTCATTCTAGTTCAGCTAGTTCAGTTCTAGTTCAGTTCTAGTTCAGTTCGAGTTCAGTTTCAGTTCTAGTTCAGTTCTAGTTCAGTTCTAGTTCAGTTCTAGTTCAGTTCTAGTTCAGTTCTAGTTCAGTTCTAGTTCAGTTCTAGTTCAGTTCTAGTTCAGTTCTAGTTCAGTTCTAGTTCAGTTTAGTTCAGTTCTAGTTCAGTTCTAGTTCAGTTCTAGTTCAGTTCTAGTTCAGTTCTAGTTCAGTTCTAGTTCAGTTCTAGTTCAGTTCTAGTTCAGTTCTAGTTCAGTTCTAGTTCAGTTCTAGTTCAGTTCTAGTTCAGTTCTAGTTCAGTTCTAGTTCAGTTCTAGTTCAGTTCTAGTTCAGTTCTAGTTCAGTTCTAGTTCAGTTCTAGTTCAGTTCTAGTTCAGTTCTAGTTCAGTTCTAGTTCAGTTCTAGTTCAGTTCTAGTTCAGTTCTAGTTCAGTTCTAGTTCAGTTCTAGTTCAGTTCTAGTTCGGTTCTAGTTCAGTTCTAGTTCAGTTCTAGTTCAGTTCTAGTTCAGTTCTAGTTCAGTTCTAGTTCAGTTCTAGTTCAGTTCTAGTTCAGTTCTAGTTCAGTTCTAGTTCAGTTCTAGTTCAGTTCTAGTTCAGTTCTAGTTCAGTTCTAGTTCAGTTCTAGTTCAGTTCTAGTTCAGTTCTAGTTCAGTTCTAGTTCAGTTCTAGTTCAGTTCTAGTTCAGTTCTAGTTCAGTTCTAGTTCAGTTCTAGTTCAGTTCTAGTTCAGTTCTAGTTCAGTTCTAGTTCAGTTCTAGGTCAGTTCTAGTTCAGTTCTAGTTCAGTTCTAGTTCAGTTCTAGTTCAGTTCTAGGTCAGTTCTAGTTGAGTTCTAGTTGAGTTCTAGTTGAGTTCTAGTTCAGTTCTAGTTCAGTTCTAGTTCAGTTCTAGTTCAGTTCTAGTTCAGTTCTAGTTCAGTTCTAGTTCAGTTCTAGTTCAGTTCTAGTTCAGTTCTAGTTCAGTTCTAGTTCAGTTCTAGTTAAGTTCTAGTTCAGTTCTAGTTCAGTTCTAGTTCAGTTCTAGTTCAGTTCTAGTTCAGTTCTAGTTCAGTTCTAGGTCAGTTCTAGTTCAGTTCTAGTTCAGTTCTAGTTCAGTTCTAGTTCAGTTCTAGTTCAGTTCTAGTTCAGTTTCTAGTTCAGTTCTAGTTCAGTTCTAGTTCAGTTCTAGTTCAGTTCTAGTTCAGTTCTAGTTCAGTTCTAGTTTCAGTTCTAGTTCAGTTCTAGTTCAGTTCTAGTTCAGTTCTAGTTCAGTTCTAGTTCAGTTCTAGTTCAGTTCTAGTTCAGTTCTAGTTCAGTTCTAGTTCAGTTCTAGTTCAGTTCTAGTTCAGTTCTAGTTCAGTTCTAGTTCAGTTCTAGTTCAGTTTCTAGTTCAGTTCTAGTTCAGTTCTAGTTCAGTTCTAGTTCAGTTCTAGCGTTCTAGTTCAGTTCTAGTTCAGTTCTAGTTCAGTTCTAGTTCAGTTCTAGTTCAGTTCTAGTTCAGTTCTAGTTCAGTTCTAGTTCAGTTCTAGTTCAGTTCTAGTTCAGTCAGTTCAGTTCAGTTCAGTTCTAGTTCAGTTCTAAGTTCTAGTTCTAGTTCAGTTCTAGTTCAGTTCTAGTTCAGTTCTAGTTCAGTTCTAGTTCAGTTTCTAGTTCAGTTCTAGTTCAGTTCTAGTTCAGTTCTAGTTCAGTTCTAGTTCAGTTCTAGTTCAGTTCTAGTTCAGTTCTAGTTCAGTTCTAGTTCAGTTCTAGTTCAATTCTAGTTCAGTTCTAGTTCAGTTCTAGTTCAGTTCTAGTTCAGTTCTAGTTCAGTTCTAGTTCAGTTCTAGTTCAGTTCTAGTTCAGTTCTAGTTCAGTTCTATTTCAGTTCTAGTTCACTTCTTGTGCAGTTCTAGTTCAGTTCTAGTTTAGTTTTAATTCAGGTTTAGTTCATTAAGTTTTTTTTACATTAATCAGTCTATGTTTATTTAATATTTTTAAATAGGTCAGCATTTCTTTAGATTTATGACATAACATATGTTTTTTCATAACTCCATAAAACGTATTTGTTCAATTATGACTTTAGCTAGTTACTAACAACTCTTAAAGCCCCTTTGGGAAATGGTGTAAATAAATTTGTTTAATACAATAAGTAAATGCGTCAGTTATGTATTATGTGTGATTTATTGTGAGATAGCATGAAGGTAAGTTAAGTACAATTGATACTAATACTCTAGAACAATCTTTGAATAATGTTTGTTATTTCCAAGAAATAGTTTATTACTAATAAATGATTAACGAGATATGTAAATAAAATATAAATGATTTTTAAGTTATGTAAATAAAATATAAATGATTTTTAAGTTCAGTATGCGTACATATTAATTAAATTTTTCTAATAATATGCTGTTTTAATAACTGACCTTAACTTAAATTGAAAAATCCAACAATTATGAATTTTTTTTTTGGTAATTTTCAACTTCTAGTAATGTTTTATGTTTTGCATCGTTTGCGTATTCTTATAGGAAATGCGTCGCATTTCTTAGCTGTTTCTAGAGAAAGGCCTAAAAAGTTCACCATACTCTAAAGTCTTTGGGATGTTTTTTTTTTTTTTTACTGAAATTTTATATGTTTTGCTTTAGAAAGAAAACAAAGAAGAAATATTTATTTGTTTTGTCTTTTTCTCATTATTTGTTTAACCATAGTGCGCAGTATAATCATTTATTCCTGAGGGTTAAAGGTTTTTATTGTTAAAGATCTTTTTTTTTGGTAAAGAGGTTTTTGATGAATTTTTGCTGTTGTCTTTAAATGATATAATGATGAAATTGTTTACATGATTGTATAAGAGTTATTTTGCTAAATTTCTAAGAACTTATAAAAGAAAATAAACATAGTTAAAAAGTTTTAAAAATGATGTCCGCCCTTAAAAAAATCCCACAAAGAAAATGATTGTTTAGTTAGATGAAATTCAAGAGAAACAACTTTTAAGACAAGCTAAAGGCTTTATAACTATTGATAATTGCAGCTAACCCTTACTAAACTATTAAAAGGTAATGTTAATGGTATATAGTACTCATTACCTGTTGTTTATTTACTAAAACTAAAAGCCTGCTTTGTATTCAATATTATTTAATAAGAATCATTTTGTTTTAAATTTTTTGTTTATTTTCTTAAACAAATAGATTCACCCATTGTCATTTTATGCCTGATGCTACATAAATTTTGCTTGACAAATGTTAAGAAAAGAAAAATAGGAATAATCAACCAAAACAATACTCCAATGAAAACAAACAAAATTCTATTAAATATTTGCTATAAGAAAAATTCATTGAACTTAAAAATTATAAATCGTTTTGTTATTGTCTAGTAAATAGTCTACATGTGTTACGATATCTGTATTTGAATTGCATCTTTTATATTTGGAAAAAAAAGACATACAAATACAATTATTTAACAATTACAATAAATTTTGAAAGTCTGGTATGAAAAACGTACCAAGACATATTTACAAATATATTTTTTTGCAAGTACAAATGTTTTTATTTTCTTATTTAATTACACCCGATGTTTCGTACTGTACAGTGGATAGAATTTTCAGATAAGTTTTTTTCAATTATATAGTGAACTAGCATACCCTGGGTGCTTCGCTACCCTAACTTAAATTAAATACATACAAAATTTTTTTTACTTTTATAGAAAATTAAAATTGATTAAACATTTTTTAATGTTTCAGTTTTATACGTTCAATATATAGTATTTGAAAAAAAGTACCTCTAATAGATTATAATTTAATCAAAAATTTTATTTTAATGAATGAAACATTACCAAAAGTCCCTTTCAGTGGATTCTTATTCACTAAGGTCCCTACATTTTAAATTTTATTTTCAATATCTATGTTCAATATCGTAAATATATCAAAAAGTACCATCGGAAAAACGAAAAAGTACAAAAATCTCTCTAAATAAATTCTCCTTTAATAAGGACCATGTGTTCCGGTTAACCATTATAAAGAATCTAAAAGGTACTATTTGAAGAATAGAAAAGTACCAAATAGTTCCCACTTACAGAATATTATTCAGTCAAGACCATGTATGTTAAAATTAATGTTCCTAGGTTGAATATTTTAGAAAATTAAAAAAGTACCATTTATGAGCTAAAAAGTCCTAAAAAGTTTTCTCTTAAAGAATCTTATTCAATGAGGAAGTTATGTTTAATAATCATATGTTTTGAATTCATATTAAAGAACATACAAAGAGTATAATTTGAAGAAAGAAAAAGTACCAAAAGTGGAATAAAATTTACCTAAGTGGAAAGTACTAATAAAGAATACAATTTTTCCCCTTTTCGCTTAGAAATATACTTTTTTGAGAATTAAGTTTACAAAATGTTCCGTATTTAAATCTATATATCACAGATAAAATTCAAACGATTCAAATCTGCATTCATTTGTTTCAGAAAAATAGTGCCTTCAAAAAGTACCAAACAATTTACTCGAATTTGGTCCTATATAGGACTTAGTACTCAAATTCCAAAATAATATACCAACAGCCTATTTTGTGTGAGTAAATAAACTACTTTTTCAAATTTTATAAAAATTTTTTATAAATTAAATTTCCCGTTTTTCCCCTTTTTGGTACTTTTTTCCCCAGTGAAATAGCAAACATTTTATTACAATATTACAGAGTTAGTCCGTAATTTAATAGGAATAATTCAATAAACCGAAAAAGTTTTCATAATGTGCTAAAAAAAAAGTACCATAAATACAGTTTTCTCCCGTTTACACCCAAAAAGGACTGAATTATAAAAAAGTACGAAACAGGTGTCTCATAATTTTGGGAGATGTATCCAAAATATTTATGAAAATTTTATTATGTTAATTAGTTCAAAAATTATAAGGGGCCAAAAAAGGTACCAAAATCACCTTTGTTACACATTTTTACCCCTTAAAAGTACGAATTTCAAAAAAGACATTCATCTGCTCATTTTAAGAGTATATACCGGTGCATTTAAAATTTTTCTTGTATCACTAATATTGTGTACGATAATTAAGAAAACCTGTTTTACCCGTTTTTTCCCTTTTTACCCGTAAATGTACAAATTTCCAAAAATCCCTCCTTAATGGATCTACATAACCAAAAACACATCTATTGTCAAAATTTCATGATTCTAGGTTCAGCCGATTGGGCTGTGCGATGATGAATCAGTCAGTCAGTATCGCTACTATTTTATATATATAGATAATAAACCAGACTTAGTCTCATCAAAACAAACTGCTTATGATTAGGCCCTGGTCCTAGAAGGAATATCATGACCAAGCGGAACATTAGAGTAAATACCCATTGCTACAAATATGGCTCTAAACTGGGAGAAATAGCGCTCCTGTGGATTTACATTGAAAACTAAGACACAGAAATTTACTACCGACTACATAACCACAACTAGGCAGAACAGAGGTTAACATATTACCGACAGCTAACTATTTGTATTTGAAAATGTTATTAGTTATAATTCTAAACGACCCACTGTGCCTGTGCATAAAAGTAAAAAATATACAGTTGAAAGTTTTATTCAATTCAATAACATTCAAAATCTAACACACTTATAAACTAAAGTCCATTACACCTAAAATAAAATATCACAACGCAATTTATGGGGATTTACATAAAAACCCCAAACTTTAACGCATAAACAAATTTTCTAGGACAACAAAAAGGTAAGGTAAATAAACATTGAACTTGATCAATATATGTATTTGTTTATTAACACGTTCTTTTTTAACTCACCAAAAAAAAAAACTTCAAAAAGGTGTTTTCTTTCTTTTCAATGATTGGTCTTGTACCCATGCCTATTAAAGTAATTTAAGAAAACCTTATATTCTTTGCAAAAATCATAGTAGTGTGTTCTATTTTGTTTGACTTAATTAGAGAAATGATTGCAGGACTTTATAAATATGTATGTATGTGTGCTTGTACGTAAGTGCCTTGAATATGAGATTCTTTTCATTTTATTTCATAATAAAACATGTTTAATTTTCTTGTCTGCTGTTATATCCTTGACATACACAGCATTAGATTTTAAATGGCTTTCTATGGGTGTGTGTGTGTGGAATAGTTGTTGATGTATAAAGGTTAAACTTTACCCTGCAGTTCCGAAGTACTAAAACTGAACGAGAACTGAACTAGAACTGAACTAGAACTGAACTAGAACTGAACTAGAACTGAACTAGAACTGAACTAGAACTGAACTAGAACTGAACTAGAACTGAACTAGAACTGAACTAGAACTGAACTAGAACTGAACTAGAAATGAACTAGAACTGAACTAGAACTGAACTAGAACTGAACTAGAACTGAACTAGAACTGAACTAGAACTGAACTAGAACTGAACTAGAACTGAACTAGAACTGAACTAGAACTGAACTAGAACTGAACTAGAACTGAACTAGAACTGACTAGAACTGAACTAGAACTGAACTAGAACTGAACTAGAACTGAACTAGAACTGAACTAGAACTGAACTAGAACTGAACTAGAACTGAACTAGAAACTGAACTAGAACTGAACTAGAACTGAACTAGAACTGAACTAGAACTGAACTAGAACTGAACTAGAACTGAACTAGAACTGAACTAGAACTGAACTAGAACTGAACTAGAACTAGAACTGAACTGCAACTGAACTACAACTGAACTAGAACTGAGCTAGAACTGAACTAGAACTGAACTAGAACTGAACTAGAACTGAACTAGAACTGAACTAGAACTGAACTAGAACTGAACTAGAACTGAACTAGAACTGAACTAGAACTGAACTAGAACTGAACTAGAACTGAACTAGAACTGAACTAGAACTGAACTACGAAACTAGAACTGAACTAGAACTGAACTAGAACTGAACTAGAACTGAACTAGAACTGAACTAGAACTGAACTAGAACTGAACTAGAACTGAACTAGAACTGAACTAGAACTGAACTAGAACTGAACTAGAACTGAACTAGAACTGAACTAGAACTGAACTAGAACTGAACTAGAACTGAACTAGAACTGAACTAGAACTGAACTAGAACTGAACTGGAACTGAACTAGAACTGAACTAGAACTGAATTAGAACTGAACTAGAACTGAACTAGAACTGAACTAGAACTGAACTAGAACTGAACTAGAACTGAACTAGAACTGAACTAGAACTGAACTAGAACTGAACTAGAACTGAACTAGAACTGAACTAGAACTGAACTAGAACTGAACTAGAACTGAACTAGAACTGAACTAGAACTGAACTAGAACTGAACTAGAACTGAACTAGAACTGAACTAGAACTGAACTAGAACTGAACTAGAACTGAACTAGAACTGAACTAAACTGAACTAGAACTGAACTAGAACTGAACTAGAACTGAACTAGAACTGAACTAGAACTGAACTAAACTGAACTAGAACTGAGCTAGAACTGAACTAGAACTGAACTAGAACTGAACTAGAACTGAACTAGAACTGAACTAGAACTGAACTAGAACTGAACTAGAACTGAACTA
Organism: Lucilia sericata; assembly: GCF_015586225.1. Classification (NCBI taxonomy): domain Eukaryota; kingdom Metazoa; phylum Arthropoda; class Insecta; order Diptera; family Calliphoridae; genus Lucilia; species Lucilia sericata. The sequence goes on from NW_023994510.1 coordinate 72,497, forward strand.
GAACTGAACTAGAACTGAACTAGAACTGAACTAAACTGAACTAGAACTGAACTAGAACTGAACTAGAACTGAACTAGAACTGAACTAGAACTGAACTAGAACTGAACTAGAACTGAACTAGAACTGAACTAGAACTGAACTAGAACTGAACTAGAACTGAACTAGAACTGAACTAGAACTGACTAGAAACTGAACTAGAACTGAACTAGAACTGAACTAGAACTGACTAGAACTGAACTGGAACTGAACTAGAACTGAACTAGAACTGAACTAGAACTGAACTAGAACTGATCTAGAACTGAACTAGAACTGAACTAGAACTGAAGTAGAACTGAACTAGAACTGAATTAGAACTGAACTAGAACTGAATTAGAACTGAACTAGAACTGAACTAGAACTGAACTAGAACTGAACTAGAACTGAACTAGAACTGAACTAGAACTGAACTAGAACTGAACTAGAACTGAACTAGAACTGAACTAGAACTGAACTAGAACTGAACTAGAACTGAACTAGAACTGAACTAGAACTGAACTAGAACTGAACTAGAACTGAACTAGAACTGAACTAGAACTGAACTAGAACTGAACTAGAACTGAACTAGAACTGAACTAGAACTGAACTAGAACTGAACTAGAACTGAACTAGAACTGAACTAGAACTGAACTAGAACTGAACTAGAACTGAACTAGAACTGAACTAGAACTGAACTAGAACTGAACTAGAACTGAACTAGAACTGAATTAGAACTGAACTAGAACTGAACTAGAACTGAACTAGAACTGAACTAGAACTGAACTAGAACTGAACTAGAACTGAACTAGAACTGAACTAGAACTGAGCTAAAATTGAACTAGAACTGAACTAGAATTTGAACTAAGATCTTTAACAGATAATATAAAATTGAAATTAAGTTCTATTAAAACTGCAGGGTATAAAATATTTACTACAATATTATACACACAGTGAGACAATATTATATGCATTGTAGGAAAGGGCATTATGTTATAGTGGATGTAGCAAATATTTCCAAATCAAAGAAATTGTTTGGTAATTAATAGGCCTAATGTTGGGAAATTCCACTTATTTATTGTGTAAATTCGTTTAAGAAAAGTATTACTTATATTGTTTGATAAGAAGGATTAAATGCTCACTTACCAGAATTGCTCTTAAGTTACCAGAGTTGTGATATGATATCTGTAATATGGAAAAGAAAAAAACAGAATTTAGAAAAAAAAAGTTTAAAGATTTTTTTTCATAGGCTAATAGTAAAAGTTAAAATCTTAATAATGAAAAAAGAAATATAAAAACATGATACATAATATAATTGTTGAAAGGCCTTGCAAAAATAATATCTTTGATTTGTTAAAAATTTTATTGGAAATATGGTCATGGAAGACTACAGAAATGATAATAACATAGGGCAACAAAATGTGAAAAAAAAAAATTAAAATTAAAAACACAAAGACCAAAGTATACTTTTTCTAAAGGATACTAATTAAAGGTGTCTTAGCAAATCGACCAACAACGGGGGTTTTTCAAACTTCATGACATGACATCTGTTCTGCTCAATCCTTTAGAAAACTTAACTTTAGTCTCTGGGTAAAATAATTTATGTAATCTTGGAAAAATTTTTATGCAAATCCCTGTTTCGAACAAAATGTCTATCCTGCTTTTTAAAGACAAGCTAAAATGCGACATAGTATAAACAAAGGAATTCAGAAATTTGAAATTTAGGAGGAGTATACCCTTGACTACGGATCAAACAGGTTGTAAACTTTAAAAAGTGGATTCTGAAGAAATCTCAACTTGTCTTTTTTATCATTACACAGAGTAGGCTGTGGTATAAAATGTTGGAACTGAGCTGATAATGCAAAGATTGGGTGTAGGAAGAGATGGATGTTGATGATGTGGATGGATGGAATTCTGGATGTAATGTTACAGTTGATGAATGCTGTAAGTTGCATGTTGAGTAGATGGTACTTTCATCTGTTTTTCGTTTATGGTTCGCTGTATTTGGAGTTTATTTTTATCATGCTTGACCCAAAACAGTGGGTCAATGTGGTCCAATGAAATAAGACTACGGTCTACGTCTAGGCTACTGTTGCCTAACCAACAGGGACCATCCCATTTGCGTGGTTGTAAAATGAAGTGATGTTTTTGCATTTCGGAATCTACGTAACGGGGAAGCATTGGCCAGAGATTAGATAACTCGAGCACTTGAACAAAGTGCTCGTACATGGATATTGCCAACTGCGTGTAAGAAACTCAAAGGAATGGTGGTGAGTCGCCTAAAACTACCTAAGATCGTCATGACAGATGTTCACGTAGAGCATGGACAGACGGACAGACGGACAGGCGGACAGATAGATAGACGGACAGACAGACAGACAGACAGACAGACAGACAGATAGATAGACGGACAGACAGATATACAGACGGACGGACAGACAGACATGACAAATATTATCAAATGAAGTCAAACTCATTTATAAAATTAATTTTTGAATATTTTGACAACCACTTGGACTTAAAGTTTAAAAGTTTTAAAACCCTGCCCTGTTGAAATGTTTAAAATTTTGCAATTTAAACAGTTAACACAGTTGGAGTCAAAGTTTTAAAATATTCTGTAGAATCGTTTTGATCCTAATCGTGTAAAATAAAAAATTTAAAAAATCTTTGCTTCAATATCATTATTAAATCTATAGAAATGTTTCACTAAAATTTTGTCAAAAACCAATAATAAAACTAATAGTGATGCTTTAGTATAAAATTTTTTTAAATTTTGACCTTTGACTCTAAGTTTTGAAATGTCATCTTTAAAAAGACTTCAGAGTTTAAAATAACAATATAAAATCCTAGTAATTGAACATATTTAAAAAAATCACCAAAGTTTATTGAAGACTTAGCCCAAGTCTTTTAAATATTACATATTCAATATTATGACCTTTGACCTCTGTTTTCTAAAAATTTTTAAAATGCGTTGCATTTCGCCTAAAAACGTTTAATATGTTTTTTTCCCTAGAATTGTATTTTAAGAAATAAAAAACTCATTTCATTTGTTTTTAATATTTTCAATAATTTGTTTTTATTATTTATTTTGTTTTGAAATTTGTTTTTTCTTAAAAATTTAAGACTTAAAGCTAAAATAAATAATAAAAATATAATTTTAGTAATTTAAAGCTAGAGTAGGAAAAATAAATTTTAGGTTTTATATTTACTAATTAAGTTTAATAATTTAATAGTTTTATATACAAAAGTAATTTTTTTTACAATTTTATAATTATTTTATTTATAATAAATTTTGCCTAATATAAACATTTTATTTTACTTTAAGTAAATATGTTTTTTTTTTTTTTTTTTGTTAATAATAAATTCGTAGTATTGGAAATAAATAAGCTTTTAGAAGAAATGGAAATTAAGGAAAAAAGATATGTTTAAATATTTAGTTTTAAAGAGTTTGTTGGTATTTGTGGAGTTTAAGAGATATAAACAGCAATTTAAGACAGAAGTTAAATTTTAAGAATTTTTTGTTTTTTGAAAGAAATTTTAAAGTATTGCTGTTTAGTTTTATTTAATTTTTATAAAATTATGTGTGTATATTTGGCTAAGTTTTTGGGGTTATGTTTATTATATTCTTTTTGTAGCTAATTTTTGAACTGTTTTATATTATTATTAAGTGCCTGTGCTTTCCTTTATATAATTTTTTTAAATTTTCTAAATATTTTTTTTTTTTAAATTTTTTAGTAATAAATTTATAGAAAACTTGGTTTTCTTTATTTTTAAGTTTAATTTGTTTTAAACAAAACGCTGTTAGTTTTTTTCTATAAGTATAAATAAGTCCCTAAAGCTTTTTTTTATCATAAATAACATACCATAGTCTAATTAAACTTTTAATCATTTCTATTAAATTATTTTGTCGAACTTAGGCACTGCATTACTTTTGTTGTTATTTCGTTTGTAACCAACTCCTTGTCATTTTTTTCTATTATTATTATTATTATTATTAAGACTTATAAAAATAATTGGTGCTACTGGGTTTTGTTAGTCAGTGTATAGATTTTCGGCTTAAAGTTTAAGCCCATTGTTGGGTGCCATAGGGACAGCAGACAGAATAACGGGGCACTCTTGAGTATAAACCAGACATACCCTTCATATAGACATAATTAATGGGTGGTCTTAAAATACTCTGCTGTTTCTTTTCTGCTTTCTTGGAGGAGGCAGAAGAATTGGAAGATGTGGAATTTGAAGCTGAAGAACGTGTGGAAGATTTATTTGATTTGGCAGCACTATTGCTATTCGATGAACTACTGGCTGGTGAAGAATTGGATTTTTTACACTTAGAATCCCATACCCGTTTTAAGGGGGTACTGGAGCAGGATAAAGAACGTGTTGAACTGGCTGATACTGAGGAGATATGCTGGAAGATGCTTCTCACAGAAGATGTTATAGATATGCGACTCAAATGTAAACCCTTGGCCGAAGAAGTGGTTAGATTAGAGGAAGGTGTATTGGCTACCGAGGCTGGTGAAGATTTTGATTTGCCATTGACCACATTTTGATTGAAGATATTCTCTTGATTTTGCTGTAAATTGTTTTGCTCATTTTCATCACTGCTGGAGTTACCGCTATCCGATTCACTGTAATCCTCCTCCAAATCATCATGACAATCCAAAGAACTAGAAGGTCTATAGATGGTAGTGGAGATATAAATATGATGCTGTTTATTTGTGTAATTCTTATTTGTGGAATTTTCCATTTCCTCCTGCTCGGGTGAAAATCGAGAACAGGCTGAGGTTGAAGAAGCCCTAGAGGTACGTTCCTCACTGCTAATATCAAAACTGGAAGTGCCCGTGCCATTGGAATTAGTTTGCTGCATAGAACCATCCAAACGAGAATTACGTTCATAACTCAAGGAAAAAGAATCGGTCGAAGAGGATCTCAACTCCTCTTGACTATTATAAACAATAGTTTGACCATTTTGATGCACCGTATGATGATGAGGATGATGATGTATAAAATGACGACCCAAATGTCGGCTAAGACAATGCAGAAAAGATCTGGAACGCATGCCAGCTGGTTTATTATCCAAACGCTGGCTTTTATAGGAATTTTTTATATCCGTAGTCGAGGATGAGGCCGAGCAGCCAGAGCTACTGGAACTGCTGGGTTTGGAGTTTTTATGCGGTGATAGAGTATCCATTTTCAGGTATTTATAATCCAGAGTTTTTTTGTTATAAACTTTTTATTTAATTTTTAACTCACAGTTAATCTTTTAAATGTTTTTTTGAAAGTTTTTTTATTTTTATTTAAAATAGTTTTTCAAAAATGTTTATTTTAGTTTTTTTAACAAAATATTTTTGTTTTTTAATATTTTTTTTTAAATCCACTTGTGATATATTTCAATTGAATTTTTATTTATTATTTCAATTTTCTTAAAACCGTTAAGTTTTTTAATTTGATTTCAGATTTTCGCAATATTAATATTGACCGTAACTGTTCAAAGTCCGCTAGAGAACTAACATTTTACTGTTAGAAAGCGTTTGCTTTTATAGTTTATTCCATGGTCGTTAGTTGCTGCTACTAACCTTCGTGTGTTAAAGCTTTTCTACGACATCAGGCGCAGACTCGTGTTTGTTTTACTCTAACACATACGCACACAGAAACACAAATATCCTTACACTGTCTAAGGCTAAAGTAAGTCAAAAAGAAAAGCTTTTCAATGTTCACAGAAAATTTTCAACATAAAACAGGACTCTTATGTTTAGTATATTTCGTTTGGCCTTAAACGAAACAACGTGATTTGTGACATTCACTTGTTTTATTATAGAAAAACATGACGACGTTGAACGCGTTGTGGGAAATTTCTGCATACAGTTGTTTTGAAAACTTACGAAACATGTGTTTCTTCCGGTATGCTGGTACTACATGGTCTCTGACAGTCAGGGTTTATTGTCCCATTTTCATTTCTTTCTCTACGAACAAAAAATCAAACGGAAAAAACAAGTACCCAAAAACACCTGTTGTTCTTTGATGTTTCATGACGATGTCATTTGGTGGCGTTGATGATGGTGCTACTGTGACGATGTTTTCCATTTTTTTTTTTACTTTCCTGAAGGCATTTTTGCTGCTGTTTTGCCTCCTCTCCTCCAATTTACTTGTTTTTTTTTTTTTTTTTGTGGAAGTTTTAAAATTTTTCAACGTGACTTTTCATTTTCCTTTTATTGTTTTACATTTCACGCTACAAGTACATTTCTTTTTTGGTCGTGCGTTTAAAAGTGTTTGTTGTGTATTGTCCTTTACAATTTAATCCTGTGTATTTCCTGCGAAAATAAACGTATTCTGTGATTTTCCTTTAAATGCTAATATGTACATGGAAAATGTCTTAAATATATTGGGATCAAATGAACATTTTAGCACTTCATATGAATTTAAATAAATATTTAATCACATGCTTGGTGTGTATTGTGCTCGATAAAAAAGGCAAAATAATTATTCTCAAATATAATTTTTGGAAAATGAAACCTAAAATAAAATTTTATGAATTCTGTGTAAAAAAATCGTCTGTTGTCAGGTTGTATTTAGATTTTTATTTTAACTTTTTATATACTGCTAAATACTGGGCCTAAAATTATGCTTCGAAATAAGGCAATAAATAAATTGATATCACCTGTAGGGTCAAAGGTCAAATTTATCCTTAACAAATATTCCGCGAAATTTTAAGATAAAATTGCAAAAAAATATTACTTTCTTCTTAAAAATAAATTTCAACTTTTTAGCTTTAGGAATACGAGCAGACTATGACTAGACTATGACTAGACTATGACTAGACTATGACTAGACTATGACTATACTAGACTATGACTAGACTATGACTAGACTATGACTAGACTATGACTAGACTATGACTAGACTATGACTAGACTATGACTAGACTATGACTAGACTATGACTAGACTATGACTAGACTATGACTAGACTATGACTAGACTATGACTAGACTATGACTAGACTATGACTAGACTATGACTAGACTATGACTAGACTATGACTAGACTATGACTAGACTATGACTAGACTATGACTAGACTATGACTAGACTATGACTAGACTATGACTAGACTATGACTAGACTATGACTAGACTATGACTAGACTATGACTAGACTATGACTAGACTATGACTAGACTATGACTAGACTATGACTAGACTATGACTAGACTATGACTAGACTATGACTAGACTATGACTAGACTATGACTAGACTATGACTAGACTATGACTAGACTATGACTAGACTATGACTAGACTATGACTAGACTATGACTAGACTATGACTAGACTATGACTAGACTATGACTAGACTATGACTAGACTATGACTAGACTATGACTAGACTATGACTAGACTATGACTAGACTATGACTAGACTATGACTAGACTATGACTAGACTATGACTAGACTATGACTAGACTATGACTAGACTATGACTAGACTATGACTAGACTATGACTAGACTATGACTAGACTATGACTAGACTATGACTAGACTATGACTAGACTATGACTAGACTATGACTAGACTATGACTAGACTATGACTAGACTAGACTGACTGACTAGACTATGACTAGACTATGACTAGACTATGACTAGACTATGACTAGACTATGACTTGACTAGACTATGACTAGACTATGACTAGACTATGACTAGACTATGACTAGACTATGACTAGACTATGACTAGACAATGACTGTAATTTCACTAGATTCTTTCTAGACTACGAAAATACAATTTCGAGACTATAACTTCCAAACTAGTGTTTATAAACCGGTTAACCGGTTAACCGAAAAACCGGTTTTTATTGCATATTTCGGTTTTTCGCAAACCGGTTTTTTAAAACATTGGTTTTCGGTTAACCGGGTTATCCGGTTTTTAAGTCTCGGTTAACCGGTTTCAAAAAAATCTAATTTTTAGTACAAAATTGTATGTTTTCTTTGATATTTTATTGTGATTTTTAAAAATTTTGGATAGATAATTTTAAACATTATTTTCCGTTTGTGCATATGAAAACAGACCTAAGATTGTTAAACAAATATTATCTATATACTTACTTGTTTACTGCGTGAGTATAGTAAAAATCGAGAAGTTTCTCAAACGTTCTCAAAACGGACTTTATTTATCGAAACATAAGGATTGTTGTTGCCGTCCGAGAACTTATGCTGCTGGGGTTTTTCACAAACTGTAATGGCGCTTAGGTTGATTGACAGGAAGTCAGAATGACACCTGTCAATATTCCTAAGCGTCATTCACAGTAATTTGAACAACCACAGGCGTAGTGAGTGGAGGGAGGTCACTGTCTATGTCGAGACAATCGTCGCGAACCTGAACACTGTTTATAGTTCTGGGCATAATTTTTGCTATTGATATATATGGTCAATTTATCCCTCGTATGGCAACTTCCATATACCTAACGAATCAATAATATCTTCAGATCTATATAAGTTTGTTTTCTTATGATATATTAATGTACATATCTATACTAAAAAATGCAAATATCTTATTAAGTAATTTATAATATTTCGCAAAATGACATTTTTCAACTATATATTATAATATTTTAAAGATTTCCAAACATTTCGGTTAACCGGTTTAACCGGTTTTTTATACTCGGTTAACCGACAAACCGGTTTTTTAGAAATGGTTAATTTTCGGTTAACCGAAAAACCGGTTTTTCCAAAAGTCGGTTTTTTATAAACACTATTCCAAACTCAGTAAGATTCGTCATATAAAATTTCCTTTTTGAAATTTTCATTCCCGATTTAGATGCATTGGATAATGCTGACAAAAGTAAATCACATACTATTGTACTTTTTCCACATATTATCAATAAGAAAAGTATTCTTCTTTTGCGTTTTCCCGAGAATAAGCACATAATAATTCACGTGTTAAGCCCCCACAAAAATTATAAAAATAATGTGATAGAATGAATTCAATAGTATTATAGAAACACATATGAATACGTTAATGTGACTTAAAGTATGACAATGAAGGACAGAATAAATCGTAGTGGTGTTATAAAATCAATGATGGGGATTTCGACATACACATGATTATTAACGAAAAAAAGAAAGAAATTAAAATGATATGCATGATATTGATACGTAGGTAGGTATATAGAGGTATTTAAAAGATATCGTAACAGATGCTAAAGAATTTTTTTAATTTCAAAAACTCCTTAAAAAATGCATATAAAAGGTTTTGCTACTTATTGTTATAAGTACAGATAATGAGAAACAAACTGACCTTTTCGGTAATATTAAGGATATGAATGCTTACCACTCAAACTTTGAAGATTTCATATTTAACTTCTGCATATATGTATGTATGCATAGTCTGTCATATGACCAGAAAACCTGATACGTTATTTTTGTGTTATTATACCTTTTTCAATAAGCTTACATACTGGGAAAGTGACAGTTTAGAACTATAAATAGTCTCAATGTTACTATTTCCATTCCAATTGTACTTTGTACAAGGTACAAAATAATGTGATAGTTGATATAATCCAAATGAATACATACAATACATACAATCTATAAACGTGTTTTTTATTTTGAATCATTTTTAAAGGGAATTGTAAAATAAGTGCAAAAAAAATCTTCACAACAGACAACAAGTTATAAGACAACTGGATTACAGTGGGTCATTTGTAAATTGTGTGATGATAAACATAACTTATGATAAATCATGCCCCACTATTACTTCTTAGGCTAGTAATAGTCTAGTCTACAGTCTAGTCTATAGTCTAGTCTATAGTTTAGTCTATAGTTTAGTCTATAGTCTAGTCTATAGTCTAGTCTATAGTCTAGACTATAGTCTAGTCTACAGTCTAGTCTATAGTCATAGTCTAGTCGTAGTCTAGTCATAGTCTAGTCATAGTCTAGTCATAGTCTAGTCATAGTCTAGTCATAGTCTAGTCATAGTCTAGTCATAGTCTAGTCATAGTCTAGTCATAGTCTAGTCATAGTCTAGTCATAGTCTAGTCATTCTAGTCATAGTCTAGTCATAGTCTAGTCATAGTCTAGTCATAGTCTAGTCATAGTCTAGTCATAGTCTAGTCATAGTCTAGTCATAGTCTAGTCATAGTCTAGTCATAGTCTAGTCTAGTCTAGTCATAGTCTAGTCATAGTCTAGTCATAGTCTAGTCATAGTCTAGTCATAGTCTAGTCCTAGTCTAGTCATAGTCTAGTCATAGTCTAGTCATAGTCTAGTCATAGTCTAGTCATAGTCTAGTCATAGTCCTAGTCATAGTAGTCATAGTCAGTAGTCTAGTCATAGTCTAGTCATAGTCTAGTCATAGTCTAGTCAAGTCTAGGCATAGTCTAGTCATAGTCTAGTCATAGTCTAGTCATAGTCTAGTCATAGTCTAGTCATAGTCTAGTCTAGTCTAGTCATAGTCTATCATAGTCTAGTCATAGTCTAGTCATAGTCTAGTCATAGTCTAGTCATAGTCTAAGTCATAGTCTAGTCATAGTCTAGTCATAGTCTAGTCATAGTCTAGTCATAGTCTAGTCATAGTCTAGTCATAGTCTAGTCATAGTCTAGTCATAGTCATAGTCTAGTCATAGTCTAGTCATAGTCTAGTCATAGTCTAGTCATAGTCTAGTCATAGTCTAGTCATAGTCTAGTCATAGTCTAGTCATAGTCTAGTCATAGTCTAGTCATAGTCTAGTCATAGTCTAGTCATAGTCTAGTCATAGTCTAGTCATAGTCTAGTCATAGTCTAGTCATAGTCTAGTCATAGTCTAGTCATAGTCTAGTCATAGTCTAGTCATAGTCTAGTCATAGTCTAGTCATAGTCTAGTCTAGTCATAGTCTAGTCATAGTCTAATCATTAATCATTTATCATTCAGCACATACAATCAAAGTATAATCTGTTGAGAACTAAGTCTCCAAATATTTACTTTTGACGATCCCACTGTACAGTTTACACATCACTTTTACCTACAAAATTTATGCCTTACAAACCAGTACTGTTTTCCTTCTATATTAAGACAAAACAAAACTATAAATAAAGGAATTTTATTGGAATTTTGGACTAAAATAACTAACTAGTAGCTGAGAAACAAAAGTAGTAGATACAAACAACACAAATGAATGGCCAAAAACAAAAACACGTTTAGAAGTCTTTGGTTTAGAATGTAATGAAGTGCAAAAGAATTAAAACAGACAAAGCGATGCAACAGCAAGTTCAAGGTTTGTAATCATAATAAATGGGAAAAAAGGAAGGTTCTAGCCACGAAATAAAACCAGTTACCGGATAGTTCTTGTTTTTAGTTTCAATAGTCTAGTAAAATCCAGGAGATGCTTAAAGAAATAGGCGTGAAGTTAATTTGTAAACAGAACAAGTGTCAGAGTATAAAAAGCCTTTGTCTGACTAGAACACAAATTTTGCAAACAGTTGCAAAGTCTATACAAGTTGCACAACAACTAAACCCGTTAAGCAGGAAAATGACGCTCTTATATAAATTGGTGTGTAAAAAAATCCTATAGATTTGTTATATAAAATTTTAATATATTTTTGTTTAAATTTTTAATTCCAGTTACTTTTTTTCTGTTTGCTGAGTGTGGTTGTTTCAGTTCCCATTATATCGGCTGGTATTACCTTTGGTTCACCCATCTATCGACCCATTGGTACTCCAATTTATTACGAAAGACCTTATACTTATTATCATGATGATTACTATCACAATGGACACTCAACATATCCCTATGATTATTCACCTAATTATGAATATGTTGGTGGTGGTATAGGTGGATTCCATGGTTCTATTGGTTATTCTCCTTATATATTTTAATCATTAAATATTGTAAATTTTGTGCTTACTTAGTAGTGAGAGAGAATGTTTTAATTTCAATAAAGACTGATAGAGATAAAAAGTGAAATTAAAAGTGGTTTGAATTAAAAAGTTTTATAAATTTCAAGGATATTTTATGAAAATAAACAAAAGGATGTATTTCTATGTAATAAATATTATCTAATTTAAAATGACAATATTTAACATTTATAAGAATATACAATTGTCCAGAAAACAGCTACAATATGCACAAGTTATTAAGAAAAACCCTATCAACTATTTATAAATATTAAAATTCAATTTAATTTGTAAAATTATATAAGAGAAAACAACCCACTAAATAGTACCACAATTACCCAGAAACACCAATATTGTAAAAAAAATCAATTAGCAATACTTTGAAATCAATATAGGAAGTGAAATGATAACAATAGTTTGTCATTAATTAAAAAGCAACCATAATTAATAGGAAAATAATACTGTATACGTATTATAATAAGTACAAAAATCTAATTAAAAATTTTCAATATCTTGATAAAAAATTGAAAATTTTATATCCCTCAACGCATACATATACATATGTATATATGATTGTGCATCTTTTAATGTAAAATAATATACACATGTATGTTTTCACACTCACATGTATAATAATCATCCCAAACGAAATGTGTAGTTTGTGGAAAATTCTTTTGAAAAAAAACCACACACATTCATATTTGTTTTTCTTTTACTTTTCCTCAAACTTACACTTTAGGAAAAACGATAAAATTACACTGAAATACAGGAGTTTGTTTATGTGTGTTTAGGAAAAAGTTTCTTGTAGTTCCGCATAAACGCGTAAATCGAATATGAAATGATGTAAATATTCCATGTGACTTTCAAGATTGTCACGTTTTCTTGTCATAAAGTGGCGGAAAAATGGCATAAACTACATCATAAGTCACACTTCTACTACAATGATTTAAAATAAACCTACGTACCTGTGACTGCATTCGAATAGTTTAAACTCTCAATGAAAAAATATTAGTAATTTACTTAAAACATTGGAAATACTTTTATTAACAAAGTGAAAAGATTAGGCAATCTTAGTTTTTCTTGACTAAATTATAGACTAGACTATCTACTAGACCACTGACAAGACTTCGAACTATACCATAGACTAGACTATACACTAGACTATAGACTAGGCTATAGTCTAGACTATAGACTAGGCTATAGACTAGACTATAGACTTGACTACAGACTAGACTATAGACTAGACTATAGTCTAGACTATAGACTAGACTATAGACTAGACTATAGACTAGACTATAGACAAGACTATAGACTAGACTATAGACTAGACTATAGACTAGACTATAGACTAGACTATAGACTAGACTATAGACTAGACTATAGACTAGACTACAGACTAGACTATAGACTAGACTATAGACTAGACTATAGACTAGACTATAGATAGACTATAGACTAGACTATACTAGACTATAGACTTGACTATAGACTAGACTATAGACTCGACTATAGACTAGACTATAGTCTTGACTATAGACTAGACTATAGACTCGACTATAGACTAGACTATAGACTAGACTATAGACTAGACTATAGACTAGACTATAGACTAGACTATAGACTAGACTATAGACTAGACTATAGACTAGACTATAGACTAGACTATAGACTAGACTATAGACTAGACTATAGACTAGACTATAGACTAGACCATAGACTAGACTATAGACTAGACTATAGACTAGACTATAGACTAGACTATAGACTAGACTATAGACTAGACTATAGACTAGACTATAGACTAGACTAGACTAGACTATAGACTAGACTAGACTATAGACTAGACTATAGACTAGACTATAGACTAGACTATAGACTAGACTATAGACTAGACTATAGACTAGACTATAGACTAGACTATAGACTAGACTATAGACTAGACTATAGACTAGACTAACTAGACTAGACTAGACTAAGAGACTAGACTATAGACTAGACTATAGACTAGACTATAGACTAGACTAGAGACTAGAACTATAGACTAGACTAGAGACTAGACTATATACATAGACTATAGAATAGACTATAGACTAGACTATAGACTAGAATATAGACTAGACTATAGACTATGACCTATAGACTAGACCTATAAGACTAGACTATAGACTAGACTAGAACTAGACTATACTATAGACTAGACTATAGACTAGACTAAGACTAACTATAGACTAACTAAGACTAACTATAGACTAGACTATAGACTAGACTATAAAAGAAAAACCCCTAGACTATAGACAGACTATAGACTAGACTATAGACTAGACTATAGACTAGACTATAGACTAGACTATAGACTAGACTATAGACTAGACTATAGACTAGACTATAGACTACTAGACTATAGACTAGACTATAGACTAGACTATAGACTAGACTATAGACTAGACTATAGACTAGACTATAGACTAGACTATAGACTACTATAGACTAGACTATAGACTAGACTATAGACTAGACTATAGACTAGACTATAGACTAGACTATAGACTAGACTATAGACTAAACTATAGACTAGACTATAGACTAGACTATAGACTAGACTATAGACTAGACTATAGACTAGACTATAGACTAGACTATAGAGTAGACTATAGACTAGACTATAGACTAGACTTTAGACTAGACTATAGACTAGACTATATACTAGACTATAGACTAGACTATAACTAGACTATAGACTAGACTATAGACTAGACTATAGACTAGACTATAAACTAGACTATAGACTAGACTATAGACTAGACTATAGACTAGACTATAGACTAGACTATAGACTAGACTATAGACTAGACTATAGACTAGACTACAGACTAGACTAAAGACTAGACTATAGACTAGACTATAGACTAGACTATAGACTAGACTATAGACTAGACTATAGACTAGACTATAGACTAGACTATAGACTAGACTATAGACTAGACTATAGACTAGACTATAGACTAGACTATAGACTAGACTATAGACTAGACTATAGACTAGACTATAGACTAGACTATAGACTAGACTATAGACTAGATTATAGACTAGACTAGATTATAGACTAGACTAGATTATAGACTAGACTAGACTATAGACTAGACTATAGACTAGACTATAGACTAGACTACAGACTAGACTATAGACTAGACTATAGACTAGACTATAGACTGGACTATAGACTAGACTATAGACTAGACTATAGACTAGACTATAGACTAGACTATAGACTAGACTATAGACTAGACTATAGACTAGACTATAGACTAGACTATACTAGACTATAGACTAGACTATAGACTAGACTATAGACTAGACTATAGACTAGACTATAGACTAGACAATAGACGACTATAGACTAGACAATAGACTAGACTATAGACTAGACTATAGACTAGACTATAGACTAGACTATAGACTAGACTATAGACTAGACTATAGACTAGACTATAGACTAGACTATAGACTAGACTATAGACTAGACTATAGACTAGACTATAGACTAGACTATAGACTAGACTATAGACTAGACTATAGACTAGACTATAGACTAGACTATAGACTAGACTATAGACTAGACTATAGACTAGACTATAGACTAGACTATAGACTAGACTATAGACTAGACTATAGACTAGACTATAGACTAGACTATAGACTAGACTATAGACTAGACTATAGACTAGACTATAGCCTAGACTTTAGACTAGACTATAGATTAGACTATAGACTAGCCTATAGACTAGACCATAGACTAGACTATAGACTAGACTATAGACTAGACTATAGACTAGACTATAGACTAGACTATAGACTAGACTATAGACTAGACTATAGACTAGACTATAGACTAGACTATAGACTAGACTATAGACTAGACTATAGACTAGACTATAGACTAGACTATAGACTAGACTATAGACTAGACTATAGACTAGACTATAGACTAGACTATAGACTAGACTATAGACTAGACTATAGACTAGACTATAGACTAGACTATAGACTAGACTATAGACTAGACTATAGAGTAGACTATAGACTAGACTATAGACTAGACTATAGAGTAGACTATAGACTAGACTATAGACTAGCCCATAGACTAGACTATAGACTAGACTATAGACTAGACTATAGACTAGACTATAGACTAGACTATAGACTAGACTATAGACTAGACTATAGACTAGACTATAGACTAGACTATAGACTAGACTATAGACTAGACTATAGACTAGACTATAGACTAGACTATAGACTAGACTATAGACTAGACTATAGACTAGACTATAGACTAGACTATAGACTAGACTATAGACTAGACTATAGACTAGACTATAGAGTAGACTATAGACTAGACTATAGACTAGACTAGAGACTAGACTTTAGACTAGACTATAGACTAGACTATAGACTAGCCCATAGACTAGACTATAGACTAGACTATAGACTAGACTATAGACTAGACTATAGACTAGACTATAAACTAGACTATAGACTAGACTATAGACTAGACTATAGACTAGACTATAGACTAGACTATAGACTAGACTATAGACTAACTATAGACTAGACTAGACTATAGACTAGACTATAGACTACATAGACTAGACTATAGACTAGACTACTATAGACTAGACTATAGACTAGACTATAACAGACTATAGACTAGACTAGACTATAGACTAGACTATAACTAGACTATAGACTAGACTATAGACTAGACTATAGACTAGACTAGACTATAGACTAGACTATAGACTAGACTATAGACTACACTATAGACTAGACTATAGACTAGACTAAGACCTAGACATACTAGAGACCATACTATAGACTAGACTATAGACTATAGACTAGACTATAGACTAGACTATAGACTAGACTATAGACTAGACTATAGACTAGACTATAGACTAGACTATAGACTAGACTATAGACTAGACTATAGACTAGACTATAGACTAGACTATAGACTAGACTATAGACTAGACTATAGACTAGACTATAGACTAGACTATAGACTAGACTATAGACTAGACTATAGACTAGACTATAGACTAGATTATAGACTAGACTATAGACTAGACTATAGACTAGACTATAGACTAGACTATAGACTAGACTATAGACTAGACTATAGACTAGACTATAGACTAGACTATAGACTAGACTATAGACTAGACTATAGACTAGACTATAGACTAGACTATAGACTAGACTATAGACTAGACTATAGACTAGACTATAGACTAGACTATAGACTAGACTATAGACTAGACTATAGACTAGACTATAGACTAGACTATAGACTAGACTATAGACTAGACTATAGACTAGACTATAGACTAGACTATAGACTAGACTATAGACTAGACTATAGACTAGACTATAGACTAGACTATAGACTAGACTATAGACTAGACTATAGACTAGACTTTAGACTAGACTATAGACTAGACTATAGACTAGACTTAGACTAGACTTTAGACTAGACTATAGACTAAGACTAGACTTTAGACTAGACTATAGACTAGACTATAGACTAGACTATAGACTAGACTATAGACTAGACTATAGACTATACTATAGACTATACTATAGACTAGACTATAGACTAGACTATAGACTAGACTATAGACTAGACTATAGACTAGACTATAGACTAGACTATAGACTAGACTATAGACTAGACTATAGACTAGACTATAGACTAGACTATAGACTAGACTATAGACTAGTCTAGACTGTAGACTAGACTATATTTGAGATTAATATTTTCCTCGAGTGTAAAAGAACATTTATAAATATTCCAACATCAATAGTTATGAAGTGTTGCACTTTTGTTTGCACCAAAGTCTGATTGTTCGAATGTCTGTACTGTAGCAACATTATTGCTACGTTCGTTTAGTTCTCTTTATATTTAGCTACAATTTTTATTCTTATTGTGGTTTACCACCAATAAGTAAATTGGCTTGAAGGGTTTCATTTTAATACCTGTTCGATGAGGAAGAGGGAACAAGTGGCAACGTGTTTAATTTTAAAATTAATTATTGCCAAGAACTACAAATACAAACACTAGAAGAGTATCAAATAAATGTGACGTGCTTAAAAGAAATGAAAATGTTGAAAAAGAAATATAAATTAGTTATTAGGCAGGCATTGGTATTAGGATTAGATGTTTAAGGTAAAGATATTTTAAACTAAAATGTAGGTTTTATATTTCCAGAAGGGAATGAAACTGACTTAAACCTAAGCCCGTAACTAGTTCTTTGGTGATAGATATACAGAGGTTCTAGTTTTAACATTAATCTTGTTTCTTTAGCAAGGTGATTTAATGAAATTTTTGGTTCCATTCTAATGTATTTTAATATGTATATACACTACTGGTATTGTTACTATTTTTGAAAATAACAGATTTATGCTATTATAGTTAAAATATGACTATTATATCACCTTGCCAATTAAAGTCTCAGATCATATCTTAATAAACAACTAAGAGTGTTATATTTGAATATGCCGAATCTTATACACCCACCATATCATATGCATGCATATCCAATCAGTGAGATTATTGGAAAATTACCTTTTTTGGGGGCTTGACTCAATTATGAATTCCATCACTTTACTACTAACTAATTATTAAATTTAAACTTATATTCTAACAATATTTTCAAACTAACATTATTAACACATTAACAACATTTTCGATTATATTTCACAGTTTACAACCTGTTAGACAAACAAAGGTCAGATCGTCTTAGAATTCAGTAAGGATCCTGAAAGAAAAGGAGACTAAGTTCGTTTTAAATTCACTTACTTACTTAACTTTATGAACGTGATTAGGCTGCTAGATTGCAGCATAATCCAAGCAAAAGCAATGGCCAATAAAATAACTGCGAAACTGATTCATTATCATGGAATACGACATACATAATCGAATTGCTTTTCGGGAATACTTTCCTTGAAGGTCTTATTTCACTGTGGTATTTTTACGAGCTGCTATAGTCTAGTCTATAGTCTAGTCTATAGTCTAGTCTATTGTCTAGTCTATAGTCTAGTCTATAGTCTAGTCTATAGTCTAGTCTATAGTCTAGTCTATAGTCTAGTCTATAGTCTAGTCTATAGTCTAGTCTATAGTCTAGTCTATAGTCTAGTCTATAGTCTAGTCTATAGTCTAGTCTATAGTCTAGTCTATAGTCTAGTCTATAGTCTAGTCTATAGTCTAGTCTATAGTCTAGTCTATAGTCTAGTCTATAGTCTAGTCTATAGTCTAGTCTATAGTCTAGTCTATAGTCTAGTCTATAGTCTAGTCTATAGTCTAGTCTATAGTCTAGTCTATAGTCTAGTCTATAGTCTAGTCTATAGTCTAGTCTATAGTCTAGTCTATAGTCTAGTCTATAGTCTAGTCTATAGTCTAGTCTATAGTCTAGTCTATAGTCTAGTCTATAGTCTAGTCTATAGTCTAGTCTATAGTCTAGTCTATAGTCTAGTCTATAGTCTAGTCTATAGTCTAGTCTATAGTCTAGTCTATAGTCTAGTCTATAGTCTAGTCTATAGTCTAGTCTATAGTCTAGTCTATAGTCTAGTCTATAGTCTAGTCTATAGTCTAGTCTATAGTCTAGTCTATAGTCTAGTCTATAGTCTAGTCTATAGTCTAGTCTATAGTCTAGTCTATAGTCTAGTCTATAGTCTAGTCTATAGTCTAGTCTATAGTCTAGTCTATAGTCTAGTCTATAGTCTAGTCTATAGTCTAGTCTATAGTCTAGTCTATAGTCTAGTCTATAGTCTAGTCTATAGTCTAGTCTATAGTCTAGTCTATAGTCTAGTCTATAGTCTAGTATTTAGTCTAGTCTTGTCTAGTCTAGTCTATAGTCTATAGTCTAGTCTATAGTCTAGTTTATAGTCTAGTCTATAGTCTAGTTTATAGTCTAGTCTATAGTCTAGTCTATAGTCTAGTCTATAGTCTAGTCTATAGTCTAGTTTATAGTCTAGTTTATAGTCTAGTCTATAGTCTAGTCTATAGTCTAGTCTATAGTCTAGTCTATAGTCTAGTCTATAGTCTAGTCTATAGTCTAGTCTATAGTCTAGTCTATAGTCTAGTCTATAGTCTAGTCTATAGTCTTATCTATAGTCTAGTCTATAGTCTATTCGATAGTCTAGTCTTTAATCTAGTCTTTAATCTAGTCTATAGTCTAGACTATTTTCGGTAGCCTAGTCCATAGTCGATTGATTAGATTTGACGTTTTAAACATATTTACAAAATACTTTGAACCATTTCAACCACCAACAAAATTTAAACACTCTTTGCAACTCACAATTTGCATAGACAAAACGTGTACCTTAGCAACAATTTAGCAAGAATAAATTTCTTTACACAATTTACCAGCAATTTCTGAAATTTGATAACTCAATTGTGACAAAAACACATCATTGTTGTGGCTTGTTGTAATAAATCAATATAAAGAACCAACAAATTATATTAACAATAAAACTTTTCAATGATTGTGGCAAATTAACTCTTCTACAATCATATTTACAATATAGTCGAAGGTGTTTTTTTTTATTTTTTCAGATGTTGCGCTTGACTTCATAATGATTCTAATGATGAAGTTGTTGCTGTTATTATTTGCCTAAAGAGTCAAGAGCCCCTAAGGTAAAAGTTCAGCAGTTCAACTATGTTCAATGACAAATTAGAAAAGAAAACAAAATCATACCAAACACTTTAAAAGATCAGTGACCAAGGTCTGTTTTATGGTTTTTAATACATTTCTATTGTTATGGCCAGTTACCTTATTGAGAGGGGAATGATGAGATCTTTTGCATGTTCATTTTGCAAAGTAAGAATAGGAAATTGCTAAAGAGGCTGGTTTTGTTTTGTTTGTTTATTTTTTTCGAAATCAAAACAGACAAGAGAACTCTTAGAAATGTACAATTGTTTGGTTTGATATCAATATCTAATTGTCTAGTCGGCGACATTGATTTTGAATTGAGTTGAGTTAAAGGCAGTTTTTGGTTTCATTTCTTTTTGTTGGAATTTTATGGAAAATTTTTAGGTGGGGGTGGGAGTGATTTGGTTTTTGTAATGTGTAGACTACATATGTGAATTCATCCCCTCACAAGCAACAGCTTTTTTAAACAAGCTTTTTTTGGGAAAAGACACGTTGGTTTAGAAAAATCATAACTAATTGCAAAAGTAATGTTTAGCATGTGAGCCCTAACTTATTTCCTTATTTCAAACAACGTTTTTCCTTCAAAGAGATCCTAAAGAAACAATTCTATGACGTTGTTTTTTTGCAACACCGTGTTTTTTAATTTTTCCACACCATTTTCATTGTTTTCAACGTTTAGAGATGACTGACTGCATAGAAAGAAATAGAAATTTTAAACGTGATGGCAATGGTATGGCAAAATCATCATGACATATACATGGCCGTCTAAAAATCACGTGAAATTCTTAAGAAAACTTGTTCATATACAAAGAAAGATTTATGCAACTAACAAACGTTTTATATGTAATATCTCCAATAACACATGACACATATACTTATTGTGGCATGTGATATGTGCAGCATGCATATAACATTTTCCTTTAGAAATGTGTGTTGCAAAGTGTTAAAGGATGGTCAATATGGTGTAAGTGAAATGAAATTAAACATAACAGAACTTATATAAACATTTGGAGAAATCTTCATTGTATTGTTAGAACGTTTTGACCTCCAACAAACCCTTACTTCTTCTATTTTATATTATTTACAGATCAAATTTGGAAAATATTTATTTTAGGAATATTCTTTTTTTTTTTGGGTAATTTTTTATTAAAATAGTACAGAAAATTTTCCAAAAATGTTTATTTATTTGTTCATTCTAGGGTGACGATGACAATATGTCGGATGTATGTAAAAAAACCATAATTTCTCCATGATTCCAAAACTGATAGACTCTCTACACAGCGGGAAAAAGAAATATACACACCTGGTACCAAATTGACACCAAACTTTTTATAATTTCAAAACCATCCGTTGTCAAAGTATATACATACGTACGACAACACTATATAATATTGTCAACATTGCAACAATTAGTTGTCGAAATCTAAATTTTATACACATCCGTTGTCTAAAAGTTAACAAACGTGTTAAGCTCACTATTGACAAACAATCCGTTGCCAATAGTACGTATGTATATACTTTGACAACGGATGTTATTGACAAATTATAAACTCTTTGGTGTCAATTTTGGTATCAGGCGTGCATATTTCCTTTTCTCTCTGTGTAGTTGCTCTATACAGAATATTTGATAAATTCTCTTTTTATAGAAAATTTTTTCCCTAAAATTTTCGAAAATGCGGAAAAAAATTCGTTCTTTATGAACGGAATTTAATAACTAAATGTTGGCCGGGAATTTTGAAACACTAATTTCAAATAGAGTATCATGTTCAAGAGGTACATTAGAACAAATACCCTTTGGAATCCGTTGCTACACGGATGGCTTTAAATTGGTTACAAACACTAGCGTCCAGGCATAAGTCCTAACAATAACGTAATGAGTGAATCGGAATAAATATGTTGCCAACAGGCGTTAATGTATTTACCGACAGTTAGAGGGAAATTATGGCGATATCAGGTGATAAAGTTGAATCTAAAGCCTAATTCGATTGTAAGAAAGCTTTTACTGAATACACTCCCAGAGGTAAGGTTTTATATATTTTGGATATCAGGTCGCTCGCGAGTAGACGGCAAAGAAAAAACCAATTTAATAGATTTAATAAGAAGGGAGCTCGAGGTAGATAACCTGATGAACGCAGAACCATTTGACGCAACGAGGTTTAAATTAAAAATGTGGGTGAGAGGATCCCAAAAGAACTATTAAAATAATGAAACGGTGTGTATAGCCACAAATATCCTATGTGGTGACCATAACTAAAGCAGGGCGAGAAGCCTTCTCAAAATGGATATAAAAAGACATTGGATCACAGGATCACTCTAATTTCTGATCGAAATTCATTAGACAGAAAAAACTAGGTTAGGTTAAATCGAGAGAAAAAAGATCGATTTGTGATCATTCATGTTTCTGACTAAAATATTTATGTCAATAGTTTAGTGATACGTACATAATTCTTAAAAAAAAAAACTAAATTTTAGAGTAATTAATTGTCAAAAGATCGATCCAACGAAGAAAATCGAGTGCTAAATGATCAATCCAACTTCAGATCAAAATTCGTCAGTAGCTTGGTGGTGAAGAAGGGGGATAAAATAGATTTTTTATTTTAGGGGAATATTTACGTTCATATAAAAGGATCTTTTAGCGGATTTCATAACTGCACTCGTATTTTTAAAGCCAGCAATGATCGTTAAGGTTATTTTCTGAAGGGGACCAGTATGAGCGTTAAAGTAGTTTTCTAAATGGGGGGAGGTGTCTAGGGTCAATTATGAACCGATCCTCAAATTCATAGAGAGATTTTGGCTAGTAAGTATAAAAATTTTGTCGAATGTCTTCGCTATACTCATATTTTGCAGGCATTAATGACCATTAAGGCCATTTTTCGAAGGGGACCTTATATGGGGGGTAGGATCAATTATGGGCCGATTCTCGTTGAGAGGTTTTGAGACATATAAAACTTATTTATGTCGAATTTCATCGTTAGACTCGTACTTTTAAAACAGTTTTTACTGTTAAAGCTGTTTTTCGGGGGGCCCCTTGTATGGGGGCTAAATAAATAAGTTATGGCAAGTTAAAGTTCATTTAGTGATCATCCAGATTCTATAAAAACAACAAGTAAACAAGTAAGAGGGTTATATTCGGTCATGTCGAATCTAACATACCCACCATCAAATCATTGCCGAAAAAGAATAAACTGTAAAAACTGTGTTTCTTGTAAGAAGGGCGTTAAAGTCATATTCTGAAGAACCTATATGGGGAGTGGGGTCAATTAAGGACCGATCCTTAATAAATTTGTTAAAGAGGTTCGCACAAAACTTATTTATGTAGAATTTCATCGCTGTACTCTCAGTTTTAAGGTAGTAATGGGCGTTAAAGTCATTTTCTGCAGGAGACCTTTTATGAGGGGTAGAGTTAATTATGGACCCATCATCTTAAAATTTAAGAAATTTATTTTAGTTCCTATAAATCTTTTTTATGTCGAATTTTATTGCTATATTTAGTTAGAAGCGTTTAAGTCATTTTCTAAAGGGGACTTGTATGGGGTGTAGGGTCAATTATGGGCCTGTATTAATTTTAATAGTAAAGCATTTATGTTGAATTTTTCCACAATTTCGATATAATTTTGATGAAAAAATCAAAATTTGGTGTTAATTATGCCGAATTTCCTTGAAATACACGTGTTTATAAGGGAATTAACGGCGTTCAAGCATTTTCATAGGGGGCTTTGCAAGGGGGCTATTGTTATATAAGGGTCGTTCATTACGAAATTTTGCAGTATCATTTATGCTTGTATAAAACGTAATTGTGCCTATTTTTATAGGGATATTAGTATATATGGCATAATTATGAGATCCAAATTAGGGGGTCTGGTTATATGGGAGTTAAGTGAAATAATATACCGATATCAACCAAAATCAATAGGGTTCGTCCTTGCGTGTACCAAAATTGCATCCAATAATTTTCAAAATTGTGACTTTTAGTTTCGTTACAAGGTTTACATGGACAGACAGACAGACGGACGGACATGGCTTAATCGACTTAGAAAATGATTCTGAGCTGATTGATATAGGTAGGACCATTAATTCTATGCGTTGCAAACATCAGCACAAATCCAATATATCTTTCCCACTAAAGTGGCGTAGGGTATAATTAGTGATAGGCAAAACCAACCTTCGTGATAAAGTTATAATCTATATATATAAAAGAGTAGCGTTACTGACTGACTGATTCATCATCGCACAGCCCAAACGGCTGAACCTAGAATCATGAAATTTTGACAGTAGATGTGTGGAGGGATTTTTGGAAATTTGTACATTTACGGGTAAAAAGGGAAAAAAACGGGTAAAACAGGTTTTCTTAATTATCGTACACAATATTAGTGATACAAGAAAAATTTTAAATGCACCTGTATCTACTCTTAAAATGAGCAGATGGGTGTCTGGCACTTTTTTGAAATTCGTACTTTTAAGGGGTAAAAATGTGTAACAAAGGTGATTTTGGTACCTTTTTTGGCCCTTTATAACTTTTGAAATAATTAAAATTCAGTCTTTTTTGGGTGTAAAAGGGAGAAAACTGTATATATGGTACTTTTTTAAACACATTAAGAAAACTTTTTCGGTTTATTGAATTATTCCTATTAAATTACGGACTAACTCTGTAATATTTATTGTAATAAAATTTTTGCTATTTCTCTGGGGTAAAAACAGGAAATTTAATTTTATTCAAACTAATTGAATATGAAAAAGTAGTTTATTTACTAACACAAAATAAGCTGTTGGTATATTATTTTGGAATTCGAGTACTAAAGCCTATATAGGACCAAATTCGAGTAAATTGTTTGGTACTTTTTGAAAGCACTATTTTTCTAGAACAAATGAATGCATTTTTTTATTCGTTTGAGTTTTATCTGTGATATATAGATTTAAATACGGCACATTTTGTAAACTTAATTCTCGAAAAAGTATAATTCTAAGCGAAAAGGGGAAACATTGTACTCTTTTTATTAGTACTTTCCACTTAGGTAAAATTTATTCCATTTTTGGTACTTTTTCTTCCTTCAAATGATACTCTTTGTATGTTCTTTAATATGAACTCAAAACACATGATTATTAAACATACACGGTCCTCATTGAATAAGATTCTTTAAGAGACAACTTTTTAGGACTTTTTAGCTCATAGATGGTACTTTTTTAATTTTCTAAAATATTCAACCTAGGAACATTAATTTTAACATACATGGCCTTGACTGAATAATATTCTATAAGTGGGAACTATTTGGTACTTTTCTATTCTTCAAATGGTACCTTTTAGATTCTTTATAATGGTTAACCGGAACACACGGTCCTTATTAAATGAGAATTTATTGAAAGAGATTTTTTGTACTTTTTCGTTTTTCCTATGGTACTTTTTGATATTTTTACGATATTGAACATAGATATTGAAATAAAATTTAAAATTTAAGGACCTTAGTCAATAAGTATCTACTGAAAGGGACTTTTGGTACT
The DNA here is from genome assembly GCF_015586225.1 of Lucilia sericata. Lineage (NCBI taxonomy): Eukaryota > Metazoa > Arthropoda > Insecta > Diptera > Calliphoridae > Lucilia > Lucilia sericata. The sequence continues at coordinate 98,586 of NW_023994510.1, forward strand.
TTTTCATTTATCAAATTATATTTTTTGAATTGTATATAATATTGAACACAGAAACACAAAATTTTTTTTATTAAATGATGATCTATTAGAGGTATTTTATGGTACTTTTTTTTCAAATATTACTTTCGAAATTTTCTATAATGTGGAAGCTAAATGAATGAAACTAAAAATACCAACTTCTTACTGAATGCGAATTTAATCACGTGATATTGAACGGATAAAACTGAAACATTAAAAAAAATGTTTAATCAATTTCTAATTTTCTATAAAAGTAAACAAAATTTTGAATGTGTTTATTTTAAGTTAGGGTAGCGAAGCACCCAGGGTATGCTAGTTTTAAATAACATAGAATTGGAAAATGGTAGTTGATCTACAATTTAGAATCGCCAGTCTAAAGTATTCACGATCACACCCTTTCTCTTATTATTTGAGACTTCGGCTCAAATATTTAGTATCGTCAATATGAACTTAATTAATCCCTGAGAGTTTACGATCACTCTCTTCGTCTTGCATATACTGTCGACATGTTTTCCGTTTAAACAAAGACTCAAAACATAAGTGATAAGCTTAATCATTACTAGGTAATGTCTTAAGTATGAATTATATATAACTACAATCACAAAAGTATTAAAACTCTATTAAGTTTTTCCAATTAATATAACAAGACAATTAAGTAAAAATTTATTAAATGCATTCAACCAATTAACAAAGCCAATTTACAATATAAAACAAATATTTGTTTTTTTTTTTCAAATTTGTCTTTAGTGACTGTATCTAATAAAGACCATGATGATAAGAGCCATGAAGGGAGCTGCCATGTAATATAGCTGGCTGATGATGAATCAATGGAGCAGCAACAACACTATGGGCTGAAACCACAGGACGTACAACATGTGCTATGGGCACAGTGGCGGTATGATGATAAGATGTCAAAACAGGAGCTGAGTGTATGTAGCCGGGTTTGGCAAAAGCCAAAGCCAAAAGAGTTAAAAAGACAAACTGGAAAAAAAGGATAATTTTGTTTAAAACTTTTTCTCTTCCTTCTTGTTATCATCAATTAAAAAAAAAAAAACTTACGATTTTAAACATTTTGAAATGTAATAACTTTTATTTTTCAATACGTGGAAAAAAGAACTGTGTGCGTGTTAAGATGCTGTGTATTAGACAAATACTAATAATTTTGTTAAGTTATCAACAACATTTTATAGTAAAAAAATATTAAATAAATTCTAAGAAAAAGGGCCTTGGTTTTTTTTTTTATTAATGTTTTTTACTGTAATATAATATTTTTGTTTAAAGTGCTACAATAGACCAACTTTATGACAAAAACTTGACAAAATAAATTTGATATTTTTAAAAAAACTACCGGCTCTTTTTTATTATTGTTAAACGCTGACTACAAGCGTATTAAGTAACCAAAATGTGTGATGTGTGGTTGCTTGCTTTACTTTAGTCTATTCCTTCTTCAAACTTTAGTTAAGTTAACTTTTTTTAACAATTCATTTTAAAACCCATAAAGTTCAATAACCGTTAGCGTTACTTTAGGTTTATTTTATTTAGGCTCTAAACTTAAGTATTATTTTACATAAGAAGTTTATTACAAAATTTTGTTTTAAATAATTTTTCATAATTACTTTGTCTACCTTAAGTTTAACCCATTCAACCGAATTGGCCAGATGTTTGAAAGTTTGCGGTAAAACCAAGTGTAAAAGTTAAATTTGCAAAAGGTTTAAAGCAACAAATATTTTCCACAAACTGTTGTACGAGGCTGACAAAGGGTCGTGGTGGTAAAAATAAACGCACTATACGCACTACAAAAGTGGCAAGTTTATAGGGAACTCCTGGTATTAAAGGTGTAATAAATAATTCCACTAACAGCCAGGGATTAGTTGCAGGCATTAGAGCGGTAGAATTGTGATAAACGAAATAGGTAGAATTTTGAAAAACATATTCATAAAAATTATTCAAAATATCTTTATTAAGCTCTAGTATATCCAATGTGTTTGCCCACTCCACACTAAATATTAGCAATAAAATCTGTAAATATACATATATTAACAACTTTAAAATATGTGTTTTTTAATTAGCAATATGTTAGTTTAACACTTACCACTTTTAACATTTTCAGTGGTTAATCCTGTTGTTTCAAATCGTATATTTGTAATACTGTTCAGTTTTATAAGTTTACCTTTTTATATCTAAAATCACTGTTATATAATTTATTGCCCTTAATTTATATTTTTCAAGTAGCTGCGTACTTTGTAGGCGTATTTCTCTTATGTTTATTGTCAGTAAACGTCAGAAGTCATAATATTTTATTAATTAAAGTTTTATAATAATTATAAAACATAAATGCAATCGCTTTAAGAAATTTGTATGTCAGCAACATAGTATTTAGTGCGATGGAGTTTTTTTTTTACAAAATAAATAAACAAGTTATACGAAGAACCCATTATAAAGAGCCATTAGTACAACTTGCCAATAAAATAATTCGTTTTTCGTTATAATGCGTATACGGCATGATACGGCATTGATACGGCTTGATACTTTAAATCCGGAAAAAAAGATATGCGGGTTCAATGTCTAACAACAAACTAAATGAAAACTTCAAGATCGAAACAATGAGCGCGATCATAGATCAGCCAAGAGGGGCTGATCTATGATTAATTAATTAATTAATTAACTAATTAACTAACTAACTAACTATGTAACTAACTAACTAACTAACTAACTAACTAACTAACTAACTAACTAACTAACTAACTAACTAACTAACTAACTAACTAACTAACTAACTAACTAACTAACTAACTAACTAACTAACTAACTAACTAACTAACTAACTAACTAACTAACTAACTAACTAACTACTACTAACTAACTAACTAACTAACTAACTAACTAACTAACTAACTAACTAACTAACTAACTAACTAACTAACTAACTAACTAACTAACTAACTAACTAACTAACTAACTAACTAACTAACTACTAACTAACTAACTAACTAACTAACTAACTAACTACTACTAACTAACTAACTAACTAACTAACTAACTAACTAACTAACTAACTACACTAACTAACTACTAACTAACTAACTAACTAACTAACTACTACTAACTAACTACTAACTAACTAACTACTAACTAACTACTAACTAACTAACTAACTAACTAACTAACTAACTAACTAACTAACTAACTAACTAACTAACTAACTAACTACTAACTAACTAACTAACTAACTAACTAACTAACTAACTAACTAACTAACTAACTAACTAACTAACTAACTAACTAACTAACTAACTAACTAACTAACTAACTAACTAACTAACTAACTAACTAACTAACTAACTACTAACTAACTAACTAACTAACTAACTAACTAACTAACTAACTACTAACTAACTAACTAACTAACTAACTAACTAACTAACTAACTAACTAACTAACTAACTAACTAACTAACTAACTAACTAACTAACTAACTAACTACTAACTAACTACTAACTAACTAACTAACTAACTAACTAACTAACTAACTAACTAACTAACTAACTAACTAACTAACTAACTACTAACTAACTAACTAACTAACTAACTAACTAACTAACTAACTAACTAACTAACTAACTAACTAACTAACTAACTAACTAACTAACTAACTAACTACTAACTAACTAACTAACTAACTAACTACTAACTAACTAACTAACTAACTAACTAACTAACTAACTAACTAACTAACTAACTAACTAACTAACTAACTAACTAACTAACTAACTAACTAACTAACTAACTAACTAACTAACTAACTAACTTAACTAACTAACTAACTAACTAACTAACTAACTACACTAACTAACTAACTAACTAACTAACTAACTAACTAACTAACTAACTAACTAACTAACTAACTACTAACTAACTAACTAACTACTACTAACTAACTAACTAACTACTAACTAACTAACTAACTAACTAACTAACTAACTAACTACTAACTAACTAACTAACTAACTAACTAACTAACTACTAACTAACTAACTAACTAACTACTAACTAACTAACTAACTAACTAACTAACTAACTAACTAATAACTAACTAACTAACTACTAACTAACTAACTAACTAACTACTAACTAACTAACTACTAACTAACTAACTAACTAACTAACTAACTAACTAACTAACTAACTAACTAACTAACTAACTAACTAACTAACTAACCTAACTAACTAACTACTAACTAACTACACTAACTAACTAACTAACTAACTACTAACTAACTAACTACTAACTAACTAACTAACTAACTAACTAACTAACTAACTAACTAACTACTAACTAACTAACTAACTAACTAACTAACTAACTAACTAACTAACTAACTAACTACTAACTAACTAACTAACTAACTAACTAACTAACTAACTAACTAACTAACTAACTAACTAACTAACTACTAACTAACTAACTATCTATCTATCTATCTATCTATCTACTATCTATCTATCTATCTATCTGTCTATCTGTCTATCTGTCTATCTGTCTATCTATCTATCTATCTATCTATCTATCTATCTATCTATCTATCTATCTATCTATCTATCTATCTATCTATCTATCTATCTATCTATCTATCTATCTATCTATCTATCTATCTATCTATCTATCTATCTATCTATCTATCTATCTATCTATCTATCGATCTATCGATCTATCGATCTATCTATCTATCTATCTATCTATCTATCTATCTATCTATCTATCTATCTATCTATCTATCTATCTATCTATCTATCTATCTATCTATCTATCTATCTATCTATCTATCTATCTATCTATCTATCTATCTATCTATCTATCTATCTATCTATCTATCTATCTATCTATCTATCTATCTATCTATCTATCTATCTATCTATCTATCTATCTATCTATCTATCTATCTATCTATCTATCTATCTAACTATCTATCTATGTATCTATCTATCTATTTAAAAAACGGTTAAACTTAGTTTTGTATACTGCCGATTTTCTTTTGACCTTAGGACCTACACAAAGTTCATTTCAGAAAATTGCATGAATGTCCACAATTCACTTATAAACACTATATATCACAATGGAATTCAGAAAAATCGAATATTGCCCAGCCCACACATTTAAAACCTATCCTCAAATATGTTGAAATAAAGCTAAATTCAATATTAATATTAATGTTCGTTTACAAAAAAAAAAAAAAAAATCACACTGTTAGTATTACCCATCACTGGTGTCGGGTATCTTTTAATCGGTCATGCCCTTCTCTAGTTGCATACTAGTTATTATTATAGAAAGCAACTTCACAATTCACACTTTGTGCTATACACTGCTGTAAAATCATTATTATAACAGTTTAACTGTTATACAAAAAACAGTAAAGCTAAAATATTAATAAAATAAACAGCATACATTATGGCGCCCATATAAAAATTTAAAGAAAGTTAATTTTTTAGTTTTTATAACAATTTTTGTTATTTTATTAATTTAATAAAATTTACTACAAAAAAAAAACATTCCTGAGTATCGAATACAACAAACAAATCGTTAACAGTCAATTTATATTTACTTCTTCAACAAAAGAGGAGCAGTGTAGGGAGCAGCTACGTAAGGAGAGGCAGCAGCATAAGTGGTATAAGGAGCAGCTACATATGGTGAGGCAACGTATGGTGAGGCAACATAGGGAGAAGCTACGTAAGGAGAAGCGGCAGCAACGTAAGGAGCAGCAGCTACATAGGGAGCAGCAAAGTTACCATGATATTCCTGAGAGACAACAGCGCTGGCAGCCAAAGGAGCAGTATAAGCCAATGGAGCAACAACACCGGGTTTAGCAGCAACGCAGGCAACGATGGCCATCAAGACAATAGCGGTGAATTTGAACATTTTGATTTTAATGTTTGTGATTTAGTTGTGATTTGCAAAAGAAAACAAATTGAACTGTGATAATCACACAATTTAGTGGTCATTATATAGCAAAACAATTTCAAATTGGTATTTTTCAAAATATACCAATTTTTTTGTTGTAGTTATTTTAGTACTTAAAGCAAAAGAACCTTGTTGTTTCTACATATATGTATGAATGTTTTTATGTAAATACTTGGCTGGTGGTGGTGGTGATGGACAGTCAGTCCATTTGTTATGTTTAGAGAATTCCTTGAAAAAACCCCCACATTATGAGCTTCAACACAAAAAAATTCAAAAATAATAATAAAATATTTAAAGACAGTTTAATGTTTTGGCATTAAATCAACTTTAGTTTAAACAAATTAAAAAAAATAACAACAATTTCAAAAAAACTATTTAATGCAAATTTTCAATTCCAGTCACGTTCAATACATACGTTCCTTCTTTAGATTTTTTTCTTTATTTTAAAAGTAAGTAACACAGTAGCCTATTAGTTTTTGTTATGTATAGTGTTTTTTTATCAATTATTTTACTTAATTTATTTGTGTTTTTTTTTATATAATTTTTATTTGTATTAAAAAAAGATTCCATATGTGTATTTATTTATATCTTTCTTTCAAGGTCTCTTTTTTTATGAGTATAAAAAAAAGAACTTTATATAAATTCTGTTATTTATTTACTTTGTACCGGAAATGAAGAAATGTCTGTTAAAACTTTCTTTTTGTTTTGGTTGAGGATTATGAAAATTATTTTTGATTTACTGTTTACTCAAGTGGAGATTTAGATAAAGAAGGCATTTTAAAGTGATGGGGTAGAAAATTTAAAGAATAATGAAATTTATTGAAATATATTGATAAAATATACTTATATAAAGAATAAAGGCATTAAACTACTCCTGATTTTCTGAGTAATTTCCTTGAGAAAGTTTTGCTCTTAGATTTTCTAAGAATTTTTTAAAACTTTATCTCTCTCTGTCAGAGAAATTTCCTATAAAAATTTTGTTTTAATTTTAATTTCTTTGAAATGTTTGATCTCAGAATCTAAGAGAAAGAAAATTTTGCTCTTAGAATTTGGAGCGATTTTCTATAGTTTTCTATAGCAAATATCTCTTAAAGATCTCTTAAACATTAGAGAGAAATTTAGAAAGATTATTTCTATAAAAATTTTCTTCTCAAATTAAAAAAAAAATTCTCTCCGATTTGAAAGAAATTTTCTGTAGAATTTGAAATAAGAAAGTAATGATTCTCTTAAATTAGAAAATTCTCTCAAATTTGAGAGAAATTTTATATGGAAAGTGTTTCTCTCAAATTAGAAAATTTCTCTCATATTTGAGAGAAATTTGAGAAATTTTATATAGAAAGTATTTCTCTCAAATTAGAGAGAAATTTTCTATAGCAAAAGTTTCTCTAAAATCAGAGAGAGAAACTTCCTATAGAAAATGTTTCTCTCAAATAAGAGAAAAAATTTCCAAAGAAAAAGTCTCTCACAAATTAGAGAGAAAATTATATAGAAAGTGTTTCTCTCAAATTAGAGAGAAATTTTAAATAGCAAAAGTTTGTATCGAATTAGAAAGGAATTTTTTGTAGAAAAGATTTCTCTAAAATTAGAGTGAAATTGTCTATAGAAAAAGTTTCTCTCAAATTAAAAAGAAATTTTATACAGAAAACATTTCTCTCAAATTAGAGAGAAATTTTCTATAGAACATGTTTCTCTTTAATTAGAGAGAAATTTTATATAGAAAATTTTTATAGAAATTAGAGTGAAATTGTCTATAGAAAAAGTTTCTCTCAAATTAGAAAGAAATTTTGTAAAGAAAACATTTCTCTCAAATTAGAGAGAAATTTTCTATAGAACATGTTTCTCTTTAATTAGAGAGAAATTTTATATAGAAAATTTTTCTCTTTCATTAGAGAGAAACCTTCTATAGAAAAAGTTTAGCACAAACTGGAGAGAAATAAGTTTTTCTCAAATTAGAGAAACATTTTCTATAGAAAAAATGTTTCTCCCAAATTAGAGAGACATTTTCTATAGAAAAAATTTCTCTCAAATTAGAAAGAAATTATCCAACGGAAATGATTCTTTCAAATAAGAGAGAATTTTTCTATAGGAAACGATTTTCTCAAATAGAGAGAAATTTTATATAGAAAATTATTCTATCAAATTAGAGAGAAATTGTCTTTACAAAAGTTACTGTCAAATCAGAGAGAATTTTTCTATAGAAAATGTTTTCTCAGTTTTGAGAGATAATTTTCTGTAAATTATTTTTTTCTCAGATTTGAGAGAAATTTGAGCACCAATTTTCTACAGAATATTTTAGGTTCATATTAGAATTTTTTCTATCAGCACATGGATAAATTTTTTATAATTATTGGAAGTAGTCTAATACATGGAAATGCTGAAAGAAAACTGTTCATAACAAGTAGGAAAATATAGTCGGACATGGCCGACTATATGATACCCTGTATTTTTCATCAAGATGCATTTTACCATTATTCCGATGTATTTATTGATGGACGTTTAAGTTATTTTTTAAAGGGGGGTTTGTATGGGGGCTAGGGTCAAACGAGGGCCGATCATTATAAAATTAGTTATGAAAATTTTTGGTGAGATAGTAGTATATTTGACGTAGTTATGAGTTAAAAACCCTAAATCGGAAGGTAAGGTTGTATGGGGGCTAGGTGAAATAATGGACCGATTGCAATTATTTTCAATAGGCATCGTCCTTGTGGCAAAATATCTATAAGATTGTAGCCTGTAGCTTGCGCACAGCCAGCCGGACGGACGGACATGTCTTAATCGTCTCAGAAAGTGATTCCAAGTCGATCGGTGGGTGTAGGACCAATATTTTTATGCGTTACAAACATCAGCACACACGTATTATACCCTCTCCACTATAGTGGTGTAGAGTATAAAAATCTTTAAAATTTTAGTTGTTATCAGCATAAAATTATATGCAAATAAAGCGGCTGGATTTCAATTTGCATTTAATTTTTAAATGTTTTTTTTTCATATTTTATTGACAAAGTTCAGTCTCAAGAATACACTGTTCGAAAAATCAGAAAAAAAAAACTGTGACATAAAAATAAGTCAGCGAACTGTAGTTTGAATGCAACGACTTTTTTATGCACTTCAATGCATATTGGTTCGAGACAAACAAAAAATTAATTTCAGACTAAGGTTTGGGTTTGATTACAGTAATCAATGTTGAGTATACATATTCTATGCTGATTTTAGCTGGGCCCCATAGTTTGTTAAGTAAAAATTTTTACTTAGTAGTTGTTTAATGAATGATTATTAACTTGAGCTTCGGACAGACCCTAGTATTTTACAGTTTTAAGACATTTTGTTGCAATAATTCTTATCAAAAATTAAAATAAAAAATATATATTTTTAATAAACATAACAAAACTAAATAGATAAAACTTTTTTAAATAAAGAATTAAAACGAAAGAGTTCCTTTTAAAATAAATATTTCATTCAGTTGTAAAGAAGAAACGGTCGTATTAAATCGCATTAACAATTAGACGGGAGTAATATAAAGAAAGAAAAAAAAATGAAAATTATAAAAATATTTTTAAAATTTTATATTTTAATTGCTATAATTATATCCTTGAGCAAAGCTGAGGATATAGTATTAAAATGTGATGAATACAATACAAATATCGGGGGCATGGAAAAATTCTGTACGGTATCGGGTTTTCAAGTAACGCATTCGCAAAATGTTAAAATACCACCCTATGTCAAGGCCAATCAAACGAATTTTATGAAATTTTACAATTCCGTGCTGTTGGATATACCCGCTAAATTGTTTGATGTTTTTAGTACTTTGAAAACTTTAGATGTTTCGAATACTGAAATAGAGGATATATCACGTAATACCTTTACCTCGGCCAGTACCTTGACAACGTTGAATTTGAGTCACAATCATATAGAGAAAATCAATACCTCGGTATTTGTGGGAGCTCATAATTTAATGCGTTTAGATTTGAGTTATAATAAGTTGCACACTTTGGGCACTTTAGCTTTTCGCGGTCTGACCAATATGAACAAAGTTATACTGTCCAATAATCAATTGTCGGTTATACCAGAGGATTTATTTTTTGAAAATACCTACATGGATGCTGTGTACTTGGATAATAATCAATTGGAATTTATTAAACCGGAAGTATTTTATCATCTAAGACATATAAGAGATTTGAATTTGGCCAACAATCGTTTGAAATCTTTTGATCCCCAGACATTTCAACATTCCTATGGACCGGAAGTGTTGATATTGGCTCGTAATCAACTGCAAGAGTTTAATTTATGCAATAAAACCATAACCAAGAAATTGGATTTAGATTCGAATAGATTGACGTCATTGGTGGTGAATGGCACCAACTTTTTATCGGCCATAAATAATTCCATTTCAAGGGTCAATGTATACAATGGACAATCAGTAAATGTACTTTTATTGCGCAGTAATAACTTAAGCGATATAACAAATATTACTTTGCTAACACATTTAAACGAATTGGATTTATCGTATAATCCTGTGGGTACCCCCAATATTAGTACCTTTCAAAATCTGCAGCATTTAACGGTATTGAATTTAAAAGCTACTGGCATAAAGAAATTAACTTTTGGCATGTTTGCCAAACTAGTTTTGCTGGACAGTTTAGATTTGTCCTACAACAATTTAACAGATTTAAATTTGGATATTTTTGTGCCCGCCAATCTTAACATAAGATCATTTTATGTGGATGCCAATAATCTTACTGAGATTCAAGGAAAATACACTTTTGCCAAGGCTTTTCCCCAACTGGCCGAATTGGGTATATCACGCAATCGTTTCAACTGTTCCTACCTACACTGGCTGCTCATCAAACCTCAATTAACCGATTACACCAATTTGCATATAGAACATGATGACTCAGCCCAGGAGACCACACATATACGTGATGTTACCTGTATTAGTCATGTTCAAGATGAACTGCAACAGGCTGAACATGATCTCGAGTCATCGAAAAATTTCCAACAGATCTTACAACAATCTATGGATACCATGGCCGTGCATGCTCAAAAAATGCACAAGCATTTGCTAATCATGTCCATCACACTGACATGCTTTATAACGGTTCTGTGTGCCGTGTGTATCGTAACAGCTGTACAATATTGGCGCACACAACGGGCGAAATATTTTCAACGTCGTGGTGGTTCAATACTCTTTCATTCGAATGCCACTACCAATACTCTAGTGGAACAATAAAATCTCCCTCTGCTCTACTTATATATATATATATGTGTGTGTGCGTCAGTTGGTCTTTTCCATGTTAACGTTTGTTTTTTTAAGTTTACTGCTGACCAAGACAAATTTCATCATAAATAATCACGATTAATATAGACGTTATTATATTTTTATCATCATTAAGTTTGGATTAATTAGTAATTAGAGTGTCTAAATGTTTCCAAAGCAGTGTAAATAATTTCTGTCTAATAACAAAGGTGGGTACTAACCGAAATAGTAAGTAATTATTTTTAATTATTATGACAGTGGTGGGAAAATGATTAGCACATGAAACATGATCTGAGTAACTGAGAGAAAATTTATCGAAATATGTGAACCTATACAGAGGGAAAAAGAAATATACACACCTGGTACCAAATTGACACCAAACTGTTTATAATTTTTCAATACCATCCGTTGTCAAAGTATATACATACGTACGACAACACTATGTAATTGTATACACATTAGTTGTCTAAATGTTAACAAACGTGGTAAGCTCACTATTGGCAACGGATTGTTTGTCAACGTTGACAACGTTGCGTTGTTAACATTACATAGTGTTGTCGTACGTATGTATATACTTTGACAACGGATGTTATTGAAAAATTATAAACTCTTTGGTGTCAATTTGGTACCTGGCGTGTATATTTCCTTCTCTCTCTGTGTAAACATTATCTGTAGAAGATCTCTATCAGACTCTCAGAGTTCAAAGGTAGTTTGCAGAAAATCTCTTTTAGACTCTTAGAGCAAAAATATTCTGTAGGAAATGTATCTCTCAAAAACTGACAGCAAAAATTTGCTATAGGAAATGTATTTCTCAGTAACTGAGAGTAAAAATATTCTATAGAAAATGTCTCTCTTAGAAATAGAGATCAAAAATTTTCTATTTTCTAAGTAACTGAGAACAAACATTTTTATAGAAAATGTCTCTATCACATTCTGAGAGCAAAATTTCTCTATAGAAAATGTCTCTCAGAAACTAAGAAAATTTTATAATCAGAAATCAAAAATTTTCCATAGAAAATGGCTCTCTCACTCTCTCTCTCTCAAAAATTTAATAAAGAAAATCTTTCTCTGACTCTGAGAGAAAAATTGTCTATAGATAATATCTATATAGAAAATATATCTATAAATATTCTATAGAAAATATCTCTCTCAGAAACTGAAAGCAAAAAAATGTCTATAGAAAATGTCTTTCTCAGAAATTGAGAGCAAATATTTTCTATAGAAAATGTCTCTCTCAGATTCTGAGAACCAAAAATTTTCTATTCAAAATATCTCTCTCAGACTCTGAGAACCAAAAAATTTCTTTTGAAAAATATCTTTCTCAGATTCTGAGAGCAAACATTTTCCATAGCAAATATATCTATAAATATTATATACAAAATTCTCTGTCAGAAACTGAAAGCAAAAATTTTCTATAGAAAATGTCTCTCTCAGAAACTGAGAACAAAAATTTTCTATAGAAAATGTTTCTTTCAGAATTGAGAGTAATAATTTTCTATAGCAAATGACTCCATTAGAAACTGAATGCAACACTTTTCTATAGAAAATGTCTCTTTCAAAAACCGAGAGCAAAAAATTTTATAGGAAATGATTCTCTGAGAACTGAGAGCAAAATTTTTCTATAGAAACTGAGAGCAAACATTTTCTATAGAAAATGCCTCTCTCAGACTCTGAGAAACTGAAAACAAAAATTTTGTATAGAAAATGACTCTCTCAGACTATGAGAACTAAAAATTTTCTATAGAAAATGTATCTGTAAATATTCTATAGAAAATGTCTCTTTCAGAAACTAAAAGCAAAAATTTTGCATAGAAAATATCTCTCACGGAAACAGAAAGCAAACATTTTCTATAGAAAATGACTCTCTCAAACAGAAATGCTCTCTATAGAAGAGCAGAAATATTAAATAAAAAATGTCTCTCTTAGGTTATGAGAACAAAATTCGTTTAAAAGTTTCATATAGAATATAAAAGCAACATTTTTCTCTGGAAATTTTCTCACAGGCTCTAAGAGCAAACATTTGTCTTAAGAAAACACTTTAAAAACAGAAAATTTGTATAAAAATTTTCTATGGAGAGAAGAAATATTTAATAAAAAATGTCTCTCTCAGACTCTAAAAAAATTCTTTTAAATGTTTCATATGGAATATAAGAGCAACATTTTTCTATAAAAAAAGAAAAAATTTTAAAAACACTGAAAATATCCAAAACATTCTATAGAAGATATCTTCCAAAATTTTTTTTGTGCTCTTTTTATGAACATTACTGTATAACATATTACAAATATGTAATATTTTTACATCCTTTTTACCAAGTTATATTTTAAGACTCCGTTTAAATGGAAAAAATATGTTTGTCTGAATTTTGACAAAAAAAAAAAAAAAATAAAATACAATTGACAAAATACAATTATGAGAAAATAAACAAACATTAATGAAATAATTAAATTTAATATTTTAATTGGGCAAACACACATACAAACATAAATACATACATTTTGTCTGTAAAGGCTGGTAACAAATGCAACAATTGTTGCAACTTACATGCAAACACCTGACAACGGTAGACAATTTGTACTCTGGACATATAATGAAAAAAGAGACTGTATAAAATTTTAAATTTTCTATTAAAATTAAAAAAAAAACAATTAAAATTCCTTTTTAAATACATTTCATAATTAAAGCAAAATTTTTGTTGCGGAAAATTTAGTTTTGTGTCATTGCTTATAAATCAAATTATATGATAAAATTTGGTTTATAATATATAATCTTTTTATATGTGTCAGTTGGTTAAAATGTTACAATAATTCTATGTACCTATAGTTCTAAAGGACTATCCCCATTAAAAGGATTATCCCCATTAAGCGACTTTAGGAACCACTTACAGACTTTGGTTATAAATGCAGAAATGAAATTTAAATAAATTACATTTGACAAAAAAAAACTGTTGAAAATGACTTTGGTACACAAAAATAACAATTGATTACTATCTTCATTAAATAGCTACATAAAGGTAACTAGTTACCAAGCAAAAACTTGCATTTCAAAGTAATTGGTTAAAATGTTAAAATTATACTTAATCAATAGCATTTTAAGGCATTATTTTAACATAATGAAGGCACTGGAGGCAAGTACTTATAACGTTCGCTTACAAAGAGGGAGTTATATAAGTACTTAATACGATCGCCTGCAAATAAGAAGTTAAGTAAGTAGTTTTGATACTATTAGTTTTCATCAAAAAATATTTATTTAGTTTTTGTGAAAAAAAACCTTCTAAAACAAAATGTCAAGTCATTACTTAACTCCTTCTAAGTAATAAAGACGGTATGTAGTAGTAATGTAAAATTATGTTCTTGATTAAGTACAAGTCATTACTATGTTATTTTGTTCTAACAAAATCTGTCTAAAATCGAGGCCTTGATACCGTGAAAAACTGCCGGACATGTGCTTATTGTTTATCTATATATATTTTATATAATACACATATTTTATTGGAATTGCTGATGATGAGAACATATCACCAATAGTTTAATCTCATTATGGTTTGTTATGAGCCTGACGTTATATGTTCTATATGTATAATTTAATTGGTAACAACGATTATGTGGACAATTTAAAAATGTTTATATGGAAAAGTTGTGACTTTTTGTATAAAAAATATAACCATTGGATAATGATAGTGTCAATAGAATTAAATAAATTAGTTCCATTTTATTGTGCAATTATCGAACAAATAATTCAGTTGTTTTCTTTTTTAATTTAAGATTAAATATAAAGTTGAAGCAAAAAGTCAACCCTAAGAATTTGTTTAATACGTGAAAAGTCTATAGTTTAGTATGTAGTCTAGTCTATAGTCTAGTCTATAGTCTAGTCTATAGTCTAGTCTATAGTCTAGTCTATAGTCTAGTCTATAGTCTAGTCTATAGTCTAGTCTATAGTCTAGTCTATAGTCTAGTCTATAGTCTAGTCTATAGTCTAGTCTATAGTCTAGTCTATAGTCTAGTCTATAGTCTAGTCTATAGTCTAGTCTATAGTCTAGTCTATAGTCTAGTCTATAGTCTAGTCTATAGTCTAGTCTAGTCTAGTCTAGTCTAGTCTATAGTCTAGTCTATAGTCTAGTCTATAGTCTAGTCTATAGTCTAGTCTATAGTCCAGTCTATAGTCTAGTCTATAGTCTAGTCTATAGTCTAGTCTATAGTCTAGTCTATAGTCTAGTCTATAGTCTAGTCTATAGTCTAGTCTATAGTCTAGTCTATAGTCTAGTCTATAGTCTAGTCTATGTCTAGTCATAGTCTAGTCTATAGTCTAGTCTATAGTCTAGTCTATAGTCTAGTTATAGTCTAGTCTATAGTCTAGTCTATAGTCTAGTCTATAGTCTAGTCTATAGTCTAGTCTATAGTCTAGTCTATAGTCTAGTCTATAGTCTAGTCTATAGTCTAGTCTATAGTCTAGTCTATAGTCTAGTCTATAGTCTAGTCTATAGTCTAGTCTAGTCTAGTCTAGTCGATAGTCTAGTCTATAGTCTAGTCCATGGTCTAGTCTACAGTGTAGTCTAGTCAATAGTCTAGTCCATGGTCTAGTCTACAGTGTAGTCTAACTATATAGTCTAATAAATACTCCAGTATATAATCTAGTTGTAGTCTTGCTTGTAGCCTGGTCTATAATCTAGCCTACATTCTAGTCTAGAGTCTTACGGAAAATTAATTTACTACTTTAAAACTTAAAACGTACCATTTTTGTTATAAGTTAGTAGTGCTATTTAAAAATTTCAATTTTCCATTAAATACTATAATAAATTTTTTTTTATAAGAGATTTTGAACTGTTCCAAAGATTTGTCTCAAATCGCTAAATACAATTTATTTCACTTTCAAATTCTTACAAACTTCAATAATGAACATTTTCGTTTTTGCCATAGTATCCAATTAATTAAGTTTTCTGTAATCCATGTGATATATTATAAATCAATATTATTTATTTAATGATTCATGCGACCCAACAGTTTTAGTACGTGTACAAAATTTAATTATTGTCAAAACTTTAATACTGCATCAAACAAAAAAATTTTATTTAAACAAAACTGCCGGTTAGCATGCTTTAATTTGGAGTGATTTTTTTTTTTAAACAATTAAAAGTTATCAGAATACCCTACACTGTTTAACTTAATTAAGTTGAGAAGTTAACAAATCTTGGACTTCACCGGATATAGATGTTTATTGAGGACAGGGGTTATATCTATATAAAATAAAAAATTGTTAATGGGAAGTTTTTTAAAATAATCTGCTTAATCTTAATCAAGTTTAAATTTAACCGAAAATTTTCTAAATAAGTACAACAAGTACCCACTTGATCCAAAAAATACTTAAATTAGGTTTTGTGAACAGCTCCGTTCTTGAATCAAGTATTTTGTACTTGATTTAAGTAAAACCGTACTTATCGTAGTTGTGACACCGCTCGGGATTGGTTTGAGTACGGGGACTACTCAATCCTTTTTTTGAGTGTATATTTTTGAGGAATACAATAATCAATATTTAGTGTAGTGTATGAAAATTTCGCATAAAATTTTAATTTATTTTAAAATTATTTCATATTTTTTGGCCCACCAACAGCTGTAAAAAATCGTAGAGTACTAAAAACTTGGCAATGATTAAAAAAAGCAAATTGGAAGACGAATTGTCTCAAGACCATTTAGAAATAAAAAAAATTAAAAAGACAACAACTAAAAATTGCCGGCGTATGAATTTTATATGGAAATCAGACAAATACAAAAATAGGGTTTATAGAACGTAATCGCATACTAAACACATGCATGCATAGATAGATATTCACATTTAAATTTATTAAAATTGTACTTGTATAAAATTTTTAAAATTGTTTTTTTGGCGGACATCTTCAAGTTTTATTAAAAAAATAATAAAAATAAATTAAATTATTCTATCAGCGAAAACCAAGACCAAATAATTTGACTATAAAAGCCTGAGTTGTAGCATTGTTTTAGTATAGTTTTCTAAAAGTAGTAAACACAACAAAATCCCAACAAAATGTTCAAATTGGTAGGAACTTATTTTAATTTGATAAAAGAATTAAAAAAATTCAATTTTTTTAATTAAACAAAACACTTAATAACATCCTTTTTATTTCCCTTTACAGTCCGTCTTCATTGCCTTGTTCGCTTTGGTGTGCTCCGCCTATGCCAAACCCGCGGTTTTCGCTGCTGCTCCTGTTGTAGCCGCCGCTCCTGCTGGTGTTGTTACCGCTACTAGCTCTCAATATGTTGCCCGCAACTACAATGGTGTTGCTACTGCCCCCGTTGTAGCTCCCGTTGCTGCCGCCTACACCGCCCCTGTTGCTGCTGCCTACACCGCCCCTGTTGCCGCCGCCTACACCGCCCCCGTAGCTGCTGCCTACACTGCTCCCGTAGCTGCCGCTTATGCTGCTCCTTATGCTTCTTACTATCCTTACTCCGCCGCTGCCTACACCACTGTCTTCTAAATGGAACGGGATTACTTTTTGTAATGACTGGACTTTGTGATTTTTTACATAATGGAAAAGATGCTTTATTTTTAAAGTTTTCTTTTTCACGGTTTTGTTAAAAAAATTTTGTTTTATTTTTTTAAAAAAATATTTGTTTATAGTTTTAAAATGAAGTTAAAAAGAAAATATATGCATTTGAAATACTATTATTAGATAAATTTTGTGTTGTATTTTTATTTTAACAAATAATGATGTTCAAAGAGTGTCCCGAGGAACTGTCTTTTTAAGAATCTTCTGTAGGAATATATTTCAATGTCGTGATCACGAAAAACATCAAACAGTTTTTTTGAAAAGGGCATCAGTTTCCTCTACACTGGATTGCTCTTAGTACTACAATATGTTCAAAACCACTTTTCTGCCAACATTTCGAAATGGATCTAAAGAATTCCGTAATTTTGAGCTGATTATGGAAGAAATAATTTTAATTTTTTTTTAAATATTTTTGGTCTACGAAGTGCCATATTTGCTTTGGTCCATTAAAAAATTTTTTACATTATTTTGGAATTTACATGCCCCATACAACCCAGTAAGTGTTTTTTCGGACCAAAAAAAATCTAAGAAAAATATTAGTACCATTTGCTTCTATAAGCTTAAAATTATGAAATTTTTGAGAACCATTCCGAAGCGGTTGCAGAAAAATGATTTCAAAATATGGTACAGAGATCGTGACTTTCAATAGCTGTTATAGAACTGAGGCTCTTTTCAATTTTAGTTCTTATTTTTCTCGTATTTAATACATTAATACGCATATATGATTACATGAATATCTGATACATAAATTCCACAATCATTAGCCGTATAATTTCACCTACTACAGTAATATCCCGGTGTCCAAATAACTGACCAGGGGGAACAGTTAAGGTTATGTTTTCCTGTTCAACATGAAAGATTCAAATCTGCTACTAACTAACTAACTAACTAACTAACTAACTAACTACTAACTAACTAACTAACTAACTAACTAACTACTACTAACTAACTAACTAACTAACTAACTAACTAACTATAACTAACTAACTAACTAACTAACTAACTAACTAACTAACTAACTAACTAACTAACTAACTAACTAACTAACTAACTACTAACTAACTAACTAACTAACTAACTAACTAACTAACTAACTAACTAACTAACTAACTAACTAACTAACTAACTAACTAACTAACTAACTAACTAACTAACTAACTAACTAACTAACTAACTAACTAACTAACTAACTACTAACTAACTAACTAACTAACTAACTAACTAACTAACTAACTAACTAACTAACTAACTAACTAACTACTAACTAACTAACTAACTAACTAACTAACTAACTAACTAACTAACTAACTACTAACTAACTAACTAACTAACTAACTAACTAACTAACTAACTAACTAACTAACTAACTAACTAACTAACTAACTAACTAACTAACTAACTAACTAACTAACTAACTAACTACTAACTAACTAACTAACTAACTAACTACTAACTACTAACTAACTAACTAACTAACTAACTAACTAACTAACTAACTAACTAACTAACTAACTAACTAACTAACTAACTAACTAACTAACTACTAACTAACTAACTAACTAACTAACTAACTAACTAACTAACTAACTAACTAACTAACTAACTAACTAACTAACTAACTAACTAACTAACTAACTAACTAACTAACTAACTAACTAACTAACTAACTAACTAACTAACTAACTAACTAACTAACTAACTAACTAACTAACTAACTAACTAACTACTAACTAACTACTAACTAACTAACTAACTAACTAACTAACTAACTAACTAACTAACTAACTAACTAACTAACTAACTAACTAACTAACTAACTAACTAACTAACTAACTAACTAACTAACTAACTAACTAACTAACTAACTAACTAACTAACTAACTAACTAACTAACTAACTAACTAACTAACTAACTAACTAACTAACTAACTAACTAACTAACTAACTAACTAACTAACTACTAACTAACTAACTAACTAACTAACTAACTAACTAACTAACTAACTAACTAACTAACTAACTAACTAACTAACTAACTAACTAACTAACTAACTAACTACTAACTAACTAACTAACTAACTAACTAACTAACTAACTAACTAACTAACTAACTAACTAACTAACTAACTAACTAACTAACTAACTAACTAACTAACTAACTAACTAACTAACTAACTAACTAACTAACTAACTAACTAACTAACTAACTAACTAACTAACTAACTAACTACTAACTACTAACTAACTAACTAACTAACTAACTAACTAACTAACTAACTAACTAACTAACTAACTAACTAACTAACTAACTAACTAACTAACTAACTAACTAACTACTAACTAACTAACTAACTAACTAACTAACTAACTAACTAACTAACTAACTAACTAACTAACTAACTAACTAACTAACTAACTAACTAACTAACTAACTAACTAACTAACTAACTAACTAACTACTAACTAACTAACTAACTACTAACTACTAACTAACTAACTAACTAACTAACTAACTAACTAACTAACTAACTAACTAACTAACTAACTAACTAACTAACTAACTAACTAACTAACTAACTAACTAACTAACTAACTAACTAACTAACTAACTAACTAACTAACTAACTAACTAACTAACTAACTAACTAACTAACTACTAACTAACTAACTAACTAACTAACTAACTAACTAACTAACTAACTAACTAACTAACTAACTAACTAACTAACTAACTAACTAACTAACTAACTAACTAACTAACTAACTAACTAACTAACTAACTAACTAACTAACTAACTAACTAACTAACTAACTAACTAACTAACTAACTAACTACTAACTAACTAACTAACTAACTACTAACTAACTAACTAACTAACTAACTAACTGACTAACTAACTAACTAACTAACTAACTAACTAACTAACTACTAACTAACTAACTAACTAACTAACTAACTAACCAACTAACTAACTATCTATCTATCTATCTATCTATCTATCTATCTATCTATCTATCTATCTATCTATCTATCTATCTATCTATCTATCTATCTATCTATCTATCTATCTATCTACTCTACCTATCTATCTATCTATCTATCTATCTATCTATCTATCTATCTATCTATCTATCTATCTATCTATCTATCTATCTATCTATCTATCTATCTATCTATCTATCTATCTATCTATCTATCTATCTATCTATCTATCTATCTATCTATCTATCTATCTATCTATCTATCTATCTATCTATCTATCTATCTATCTATCTATCTATCTATCTATCTATCTACTATCTATCTATCTATCTATCTATCTATCTATCTATCTATCTATCTATCTATCTATCTATCTATCTATCTATCTATCTACCTATCTATCTATCTATCTATCTATCTATCTATCTATCTATCTATCTATCTATCTATCTATCTATCTATCTATCTATCTATCTATCTATCTATCTATCTATCTATCTATCTATCTATCTATCTATCTATCTATCTATCTATCTATCTATCTATCTATCTATCTATCTATCTATCTATCTATCTATCTATCTATCTATCTATCTATCTATCTATCTATCTATCTATCTATCTATCTATCTACTATCTATCTA